>NW_024607786.1:0-37104 GCF_018296145.1 Oncorhynchus tshawytscha | reverse complement strand
TAATATAATAGAAACAGTAGATCTAGCTGGTCTGTCATATTATAATAGAGACTGTAGATCGAGCAGGTCTGTCATAATATAATAGAATAGTCGATCTAGCTGGTCTGTCATAATATAATAGAGACAGTAGATCTAGCTGGTGTGTCATATTACAGAGACAGTAGATCTAGCTGGTCTGTCATATTATAATAGAGACAGTAGATCTAGCTGGTCTGTCATAATATAATAGACAGAGATCAGCTGGTCTGTCATATTATAATAGAGACACGAGATCTAGCTGGTCGGTCATAATATAATAGACAAGAGTAGATCTAGTTGGACCTGGCACATAATAGAGACAGTAGATCTAGCTGGTCTGTCATATTACAGAGACAGATCAAGCTGGTCTGTCATATTATACACAGAGACAGTAGATCTAGCTGGTCTGTCGTAATATAATTTTGACAGAAGATCTAGTTGGTCTGTCATATTATAATAGAGACAGTAGATTTAGCTGGTCAGTCATATTATAATAGAGAGAGTAGATCTAGCTGGTCTGTCATAATGAAATAGAGACAGTAGATCTAGCTGGTCTGTCATAATATAATAGAGACAGTAGATCTTGCTGGTCTGTCATAATATAATAGAGACAGTAGATCTAGCTGGTCTGTCATAATATAGTAGAGACAGTAGATCTAGCTGGTCTGTCATATTATAATAGAGACAGTAGATCTAGCTGGTCTGTCACAATATAATAGAGACAGTGAATCACAACTGGTCTATGTAATATAAACAGAGACAGTAGATCTAGCTGGTCTGTAATAATATAATAGAGACAGTAGATCTAGCTGGTCTGTCATATTACAGAGACAGTAGAGTCTGAAGCTGGTCTGTCATATTATAATAGAGACAGTAGATCTAGCTGGTCTGTCATAATATAATAGAGACAGGAGATCTTGCTGGTCTGTCATATTATAATAGAGACAGTAGATCTAGCTGGTCTGTCATATTTACAGAGACAGTAGATTTAGCTGGTCTGTCATTTTATAATAGAGACAGTAGATCTTGCTGGTCTGTCATAATTTAATAGAGACAGTAAATGTAGCTGGTCTGTCATAATATAATAGAGACAGTAGATCTAGCTGGTCTGTCATATTTGTAATAGAGAGAGTAGATCTAGCTGGTCTGTCATAATGATAATAGAGACAGTAGATCTAGCTGGTCTGTCATATTATAATAGAGACAGTAGATCTAGCTGGTCTGTCATATTATAATAGAGACAGTAGATCTAGCTGGTCTGTCATAATATAATAGAGACAGTAGATCTAGCTGGTCTGTCATATTATAATAGAGACAGTAGATCTAGCTGGTCTGTCATAATATAATAGAGACAGTAGATCTAGCTGGTCTGTCATAATATAATAGAGACAGTAGATCTAGCTGGTCTGTCATAATATAATAGAGACAGTAGATCTAGCTGGTCTGTCATATTATAATAGAGACAGTAGATCTAGCTGGTCTGTCATAATATAATAGAGACAGTAGATCTAGCTGGTCTGTCATAATATAATAGAGACAGTAGATCTAGCTGGTCTGTCATAATATAATAGAGACAGTAGATCTAGCTGGTCTGTCATAATATAATAGAGACAGTAGATCTAGCTGGTCTGTCATAATATAATAGAGACAGTAGATCTAGCTGGTCTGTCATAATATAATAGAGACAGTAGATCTAGCTGGTCTGTCATAATATAATAGAGACAGTAGATCTAGCTGGTCTGTCATAATATAATAGAGACAGTAGATCTAGCTGGTCTGTCATAATATAATAGAGACAGTAGATCTAGCTGGTCTGTCATAATATAATAGAGACAGTAGATCTAGCTGGTCTGTCATAATATAATAGAGACAGTAGATCTAGCTGGTCTGTCATAATATAATAGAGACAGTAGATCTAGCTGGTCTGTCATATTATAATAGAGACAGTAGATCTAGCTGGTCTGTCATAATATAATAGAGACAGTAGATCTAGCTGGTCTGTCATAATATAATAGAGACAGTAGATCTAGCTGGTCTGTCATAATATAATAGAGACAGTAGATCTAGCTGGTCTGTCATAATATAATAGAGACAGTAGATCTAGCTGGTCTGTCATAATATAATAGAGACAGTAGATCTAGCTGGTCTGTCATAATATAATAGAGACAGTAGATCTAGCTGGTCTGTCATATTATAATAGAGACAGTAGATCTAGCTGGTCTGTCATAATATAATAGAGACAGTAGATCTAGCTGGTCTGTCATAATATAATAGAGACAGTAGATCTAGCTGGTCTGTCATATTATAATAGAGACAGTAGATCTAGCTGGTCTGTCATAATATAATAGAGACAGTAGATCTAGCTGGTCTGTCATAATATAATAGAGACAGTAGATCTAGCTGGTCTGTCATAATATAATAGAGACAGTAGATCTAGCTGGTCTGTCATATTATAATAGAGACAGTAGATCTAGCTGGTCTGTCATAATATAATAGAGACAGTAGATCTAGCTGGTCTGTCATATTATAATAGAGACAGTAGATCTAGCTGGTCTGTCATAATATAATAGAGACAGTAGATCTAGCTGGTCTGTCATAATATAATAGAGACAGTAGATCTAGCTGGTCTGTCATAATATAATAGAGACAGTAGATCTAGCTGGTCTGTCATATTATAATAGAGACAGTAGATCTAGCTGGTCTGTCATAATATAATAGAGACAGTAGATCTAGCTGGTCTGTCATAATATAATAGAGACAGTAGATCTAGCTGGTCTGTCATAATATAATAGAGACAGTAGATCTAGCTGGTCTGTCATAATATAATAGAGACAGTAGATCTAGCTGGTCTGTCATAATATAATAGAGACAGTAGATCTAGCTGGTCTGTCATAATATAATAGAGACAGTAGATCTAGCTGGTCTGTCATAATATAATAGAGACAGTAGATCTAGCTGGTCTGTCATATTATAATAGAGACAGTAGATCTAGCTGGTCTGTCATAATATAATAGAGACAGTAGATCTAGCTGGTCTGTCATAATATAATAGAGACAGTAGATCTAGCTGGTCTGTCATAATATAATAGAGACAGTAGATCTAGCTGGTCTGTCATAATATAATAGAGACAGTAGATCTAGCTGGTCTGTCATATTATAATAGAGACAGTAGATCTAGCTGGTCTGTCATAATATAATAGAGACAGTAGATCTAGCTGGTCTGTCATAATATAATAGAGACAGTAGATCTAGCTGGTCTGTCATAATATAATAGAGACAGTAGATCTAGCTGGTCTGTCATAATATAATAGAGACAGTAGATCTAGCTGGTCTGTCATATTATAATAGAGACAGTAGATCTAGCTGGTCTGTCATAATATAATAGAGACAGTAGATCTAGCTGGTCTGTCATACTATAATTGTGACAGTAGGTCTAGCTGGTCTGTCATATTATAATAGAGACAGTAGATCTAGCTGGTCTGTCATAATATAATAGAGACAGTAGATCTAGCTGGTCTGTCATATTACAGAGACAGTAGATCTAGCTGGTCTGTCATATTATAATAGAGACAGTAGATCTAGCTGGTCTGTCATAATATAATAGAGACAGTAGATCTAGCTGGTCTGTCATATTATAATAGAGAGAGTAGATCTAGCAGGTCTGTCATAATATAATAGAGAGAGTAGATTGAGCTGGTCTGTCATAATAAAATAGAGACAGTAGATCTAGCTGGTCTGTCATATTACAGAGACAGTAGATCTAGCTGGTCTGTCATATTATAATAGAGACAGTAGATCTTGCTGGTCTGTCAAAATATAATAGAGACAGTAGATCTAGCTGGTCTGTCATAATATAATAGAGACAGTAGATCTAGCTGGTCTGTCATAATATAATAGAGACAGTAGATCTAGCTGGTCTGTCATACTATAATTGTGACAGTAGGTCTAGCTGGTCTGTCATATTATAATAGCGACAGTAGATCTAGCTGGTCTGTCATAATATAATAGAGACAGTAGATCTAGCTGGTCTGTCATATTATAATAGAGACAGTAGATCTAGCTGGTCTGTCATAATATAATAGAGACAGTAGATCTAGCTGGTCTGTCATATTATAACAGAGAAAGTAGACTAGCTGGGTCTGTCATAAATAAGGAACACAGACAGTAGATCTAGCTATTCGTCATAATATACTAGAGAAATTAGATCTAGCTGGTCTGTCATAATATATCAGAGACAGTAGATCTAGCTGGTCTGTCATACTATACTGTGACAGTAGGTCTAGCTGTCTGTCATATTATAATATAAGATGATCTAGCTGGTCTGTCATAATATAATTGTGACAGTAGGTCTATTATAGCTGGGTCTGTCATATTATAATAGAGACAGTAGATCTAGCTGGTCTGTCATATTATAATAGAGACAGTAGATCTAGCTGGTCTGTCATAATATAATAGAGACAGTAGATCTAGCTGGTCTGTCATAATATAATAGAGACAGTAGATCTAGCTGGTGCTGTCATATTGTAATAGAGACAGTAGATCTAGCTGGTCTGTCAATATAATAGAGACAGTAGATCTAGCTGGTTTGTCATATTATAATAGAGACAGTAGACAATAGATCTAGCTGGTCTGTCATAATATAATAGAGACAGTAGATCTAGATGGTCTGTCATATTATAATAGAGAGAGTAGATCTAGCTGGTCTGTCATATTATAATAGAGACAGTAGATCTAGCTGGTCTGTCATACTATAATTGTGACAGTAGGTCTAGCTGGTCTGTCATATTATAATATAGACAGTAGATCTAGCTGGTCTGTCATAATATAATAGAGACAGTAGATCTAGCTGGTCTGTCATAATATAATAGAGACATTAGATCTAGCTGGTCTGTCATAAATAATAGAGACAGTAGATCTAGCTGGTCTGTCATAATATAATAGAGACATTAGATCTAGCTGGTCTGTCATAATATAATAGGGAAAGTAGATCTAGCTGGTCTGTCATATTATAATACAGACAGTAGATCTAGCTGGTCTGTCATAATATAATAGAGACAGTAGAAATAATAGATCTAGCTGGTCTGTCATAATATAATAGAGACAGTAGATCTAGCTGGTTGTCATATTACAGTGACAGTAGGTCTAGCTGGTCTGTCATAATATAATAGAGACAGTAGATCTAGCTGGTCTGTCATATAGAGACAGTAGGTCTGCTGGTCTGTCATATAATAGAGACAGTAGATCTAGCTGGTCTGTCATAATATAATAGAGACAGTAGATCTAGCTGGTCTGTCATAATATAATAGAGACAGTAGATCTAGCTGGTCTGTCATAATACAATAGAGACGGTAGATCTAGCTGGTCTGTCATATTATAATAGAGACAGTAGATCTAGCTGGTCTGTCATAATATAATAGGGACAGTAGATCTAGCTGGTCTGTCATATTATAATAGAGACAGTAGATCTAGCTGGTCTGTCATACTATAATTGAGACAGTAGATCTAGCTGGTCTATCATAATATAATAGAGACAGTAGATCTAGCTGGTCTGTCATAATATAATAGAGACAGTAGATCTAGCTGGTCTGTCATAATATAATAGAGACATAATATAATTGTGACAGTAGGTCTAGCTGGTCTGTCATATTATAAGAGAGTGTAGATCTAGCTGGTCTGTCATAATATAATAGAGACAGTAGATCTAGCTGGTCTGTCATAATATAATAGAGACAGTAGATCTAGCTGGTCTGTCATAATATAATAGAGACAGTAGATCTAGCTGGTCTGTCATATTACAGAGACAGTAGATCTAGCTGGTCTGTCATATTATAATAGAGACAGTAGGTCTAGCTGGTCTGTCATAATATAATAGAGACAGTAGATCTAGCTGGTCTGTCATAATATAATAGAGACAGTAGATCTAGCTGGTCTGTCATAATATAATAGAGACAGTAGATCTAGCTGGTCTGTCATATTGTAATAGAGACAGTAGATCTAGCTGGTCTGTCATACTATAATTGTGACAGTAGGTCTAGCTGGTCTGTCATATTATAATAGAGACAGTAGATCTAGCTGGTCTGTCATAATATAATAGAGACATTAGATCTAGCTGGTCTGTCATAATATAATAGAGACAGTAGATCTAGCTGGTTTGTCATATATAATAGAGACAGTAGATCTAGCTGGTCTGTCATAATATAATAGAGACAGTAGATCTAGCTGGTCTGTCATAATATAATAGAGACAGTAGATCTAGCTGGTCTGTCATATTGTAATAGAGACAGTAGATCTAGCTGGTCTGTCATACTATAATTGTGACAGTAGGTCTAGCTGGTCTGTCATATTATAATAGAGATAGTAGATCTAGCTGGTCTGTCATAATATAATAGAGACAGTAGATCTAGCTGGTCTGTCATAATATAATAGAGACATTAGATCTAGCTGGTCTGTCATAATATAATAGAGACAGTAGATCTAGCTGGTCTGTCATACTATAATTGTGACAGTAGGTCTAGCTGGTCTGTCATATTATAATAGAGACAGTAGATCTAGCTGGTCTGTCATAATATAATAGAGACAGTAGATCTAGCTGGTCTGTCATAATATAATAGAGACATTAGATCTAGCTGGTCTGTCATAATATAATAGAGACAGTAGATCTAGCTGGTCTGTCATACTATAATTGTGACAGTAGGTCTAGCTGGTCTGTCATAATATAATAGAGACAGTAGATCTAGCTGGTCTGTCATAATATAATAGAGACAGTAGATCTAGCTGGTCTGTCATACTATAATTGTGACAGTAGGTCTAGCTGGTCTGTCATATTATAATAGAGACAGTAGATCTAGCTGGTCTGTCATAATATAATAGAGACAGTAGATCTAGCTGGTCTGTCATAATATAATAGAGACAGTAGATCTAGCTGGTCTGTCATAATATAATAGAGACAGTAGATCTAGCTGGTCTGTCATAATATAATAGAGACAGTAGATCTAGCTGGTCTGTCATAATATAATAGAGACAGTAGATCTAGCTGGTCTGTCATAATATAATAGAGACAGTAGATCTAGCTGGTCTGTCATATATAATAGAGACAGTAGATCTAGCTGGTCTGTCATATTATAATAGAGACAGTAGATCTAGCTGGTCTGTCATAATATAATAGAGACAGTAGATCTAGCTGGTCTGTCATAATATAATAGAGACAGTAGATCTAGCTGGTCTGTCATACTATAATAGAGACAGTAGATCTAGCTGGTCTGTCATATTATAATAGAGACAGTAGATCTAGCTGGTCTGTCATAATATAATAGAGACAGTAGATCTAGCTGGTCTGTCATACTATAATTGTGACAGTAGGTCTAGCTGGTCTGTCATAATATAATTGTGACAGTAGGTCTAGCTGGTCTGTCATATTATAAGAGAGTGTAGATCTAGCTGGTCTGTCATAATATAATAGAGACAGTAGATCTAGCTGGTCTGTCATAATATAATAGAGACAGTAGATCTAGCTGGTCTGTCATAATATAATAGAGACAGTAGATCTAGCTGGTCTGTCATATTACAGAGACAGTAGATCTAGCTGGTCTGTCATATTATAATAGAGAGAGTAGGTCTAGCTGGTCTGTCATAATACAATAGAGACAGTAGATCTAGCTGGTCTGTCATATTACAGAGACAGTAGATCTAGCTGGTCTGTCATAATATAATAGAGACAGTAGATCTAGCTGGTCTGTCATACTATAATAGAGACAGTAGATCTAGCTGGTCTGTCATACTATAATTCTGACAGTAGGTCTAGCTGGTCTGTCATATTATAATAGAGAGAGTAGATCTAGCTGGACTGTCATAATATAATAGAGACATTAGATCTAGCTGGTCTGTCATAATATAATAGAGACAGTAGATCTAGCTGGTTTTGTCATATTACAGAGACAGTAGATCTAGCTGGTATGTCATATTATAATAGAGACAGTAGATCTAGCTGGTCTGTCATAATATAATAGAGACAGTAGATCTAGCTGGTCTGTCATATTGTAATAGAGACAGTAGATCTAGCTGGTCTGTCATACTATAATTGTGACAGTAGGTCTAGCTGGTCTGTCATATTATAATAGAGACAGTAGATCTAGCTGGTCTGTCATAATATAATAGAGACAGTAGATCTAGCTGGTCTGTCATAATATAATAGAGACATTAGATCTAGCTGGTCTGTCATAATACAATAGAGACAGTAGATCTAGCTGGTCTGTCATACTATAATTGTGACAGTAGGTCTAGCTGGTCTGTCATATTATAATAGAGACAGTAGATCTAGCTGGTCTGTCATAATATAATAGAGACAGTAGATCTAGCTGGTCTGTCATATTATAATAGAGACAGTAGATCTAGCTGGTCTGTCATAATATAATAGAGACAGTAGATCTAGCTGGTCTGTCATACTATAATTGTGACAGTAGGTCTAGCTGGTCTGTCATAATATAATAGAGACAGTAGATCTAGCTGGTCTGTCATAATATAATAGAGACATTAGATCTAGCTGGTCTGTCATAATATAATAGAGACAGTAGATCTAGCTGGTCTGTCATAATATAATAGAGACAGTAGATCTAGCTGGTCTGTCATATTATAATAGAGACAGTAGATCTAGCTGGTCTGTCATATTATAATAGAGACAGTAGATCTAGCTGGTCTGTCATAATATAATAGAGACAGTAGATCTAGCTGGTCTGTCATAATATAATAGAGACATTAGATCTAGCTGGTCTGTCATAATATAATAGAGACAGTAGATCTAGCTGGTCTGTCATAATATAATAGAGACATTAGATCTAGCTGGTATGTCATAATATAATAGAGACAGTAGATCTAGCTGGTCTGTCATATATAATAGAGACAGTAGATCTAGCTGGTCTGTCATATTATAATAGAGACAGTAGATCTAGCTGGTCTGTCATAATATAATAGAGACAGTAGATCTAGCTGGTCTGTCATAATATAATAGAGACAGTAGATCTAGCTGGTCTGTCATACTATAATTGTGACAGTAGGTCTAGCTGGTCTGTCATATTATAATAGAGACAGTAGATCTAGCTGGTCTGTCATAATATAATAGAGACAGTAGATCTAGCTGGTCTGTCATAATATAATAGAGACATTAGATCTAGCTGGTCTGTCATAATATAATAGAGACAGTAGATCTAGCTGGTCTGTCATACTATAATTGTGACAGTAGGTCTAGCTGGTCTGTCATATTACAATAGAGACAGTAGATCTAGCTGGTCTGTCAACATATAACAGTGACAGTAGATCTAGCTGGTCTTTCATACTATAATTGTGACAGTAGGTCTAGCTGGTCTGTCATATTATAATAGAGACAGTAGATCTAGCTGGTCTGTCATACTATAATTGTGACAGTAGGTCTAGCTGGTCTGTCATATTATAATAGAGACAGTAGATCTAGCTGGTCTGTCATAATATAATAGAGACAGTAGATCTAGCTGGTCTGTCATAATATAATAGAGACAGTAGATCTAGCTGGTCTGTCATACTATAATAGAGACAGTAGGTCTAGCTGGTCTGTCATAATATAATTGTGACAGTAGGTCTAGCTGGTCTGTCATATTATAAGAGAGTGTAGATCTAGCTGGTCTGTCATAATATAATAGAGACAGTAGATCTAGCTGGTCTGTCATAATATAATAGAGACAGTAGATCTAGCTGGTCTGTCATAATATAATAGAGACAATAGATCTATCTGGTCTGTCATACTATAATTGTGACAGTAGGTCTAGCTGGTCTGTCATATTATAATAGAGACAGTAGATCTAGCTGGTCTGTCATAATATAATAGAGACAGTAGATCTAGCTGGTCTGTCATAATATAATAGAGACAGTAGATCTAGCTGGTCTGTCATAATATAATAGAGACAGTAGATCTAGCTGGTCTGTCATACTATAATTGTGACAGTAGGTCTAGCTGGTCTGTCATAATATAATAGAGACAGTAGATCTAGCTGGTCTGTCATATTGTAATAGAGACAGTAGATCTAGCTGGTCTGTCATACTATAATTGTGACAGTAGGTCTAGCTGGTCTGTCATATTATAATAGAGACAGTAGATCTAGCTGGTCTGTCATAATATAATAGAGACAGTAGATCTAGCTGGTCTGTCATAATATAATAGAGACATTAGATCTAGCTGGTCTGTCATAATACAATAGAGACAGTAGATCTAGCTGGTCTGTCATACTATAATTGTGACAGTAGGTCTAGCTGGTCTGTCATAATATAATAGAGACAGTAGATCTAGCTGGTCTGTCATAATATAATAGAGACATTAGATCTAGCTGGTCTGTCATAATATAATAGAGACAGTAGATCAAGCTGGTCTGTCATACTATAATTGTGACAGTAGGTCTAGCTGGTCTGTCATATAATAGAGAGAGAAGATCTAGCTGGTCTGTCATATTATAATAGAGACAGTATATCTAGCTGGTCTGTCATAATATAATAGAGACAAATAGATCTAGCTGGTCTCTCATAATATAATAGAGACATTAGATCTAGCTGGTCTGTCATAATATAATAGAGACAGTAGATCTAGCTGGTCTGTCATAATATAATAGAGACAGTAGATCTAGCTGTTCTGTCATAATATAATAGAGACAGCAGAACTAGCTGATCTGTCATATTACAGAGACAGTAGATCTAGCTGGTCTGTCATAATATAATAGAGACAGTAGATCTAGCTGGTCTGTCATAATATAATAGAGACATTAGATCTAGCTGGTCTGTCATAATATAATAGAGACAGTAGATCTAGCTGGTCTGTCATACTATAATTGTGACAGTAGGTCTAGCTGGTCTGTCATATAATAGAGAGAGTAGATCTAGCTGGTCTGTCATATTATAATAGAGACAGTATATCTAGCTGGTCTGTCATAATATAATAGAGACAGTAGATCTAGCTGGTCTCTCATAATATAATAGAGACATTAGATCTAGCTGGTCTGTCATAATATAATAGAGACAGTAGATCTAGCTGGTCTGTCATAATATAATAGAGACATTAGATCTAGCTGGTCTGTCATAATATAATAGAGACAGTAGATCTAGCTGGTTTGTCATATTACAGAGACAGTAGATCTATCTGGTCTGTCATATTATAATAGAGACAGTAGATCTAGCTGGTCTGTCATAATATAATAGAGACAGTAGATCTAGCTGGTCTGTCATATTGTAATAGAGACAGTAGATCTAGCTGGTCTGTCATAATATAATAGAGACAGTAGATCTAGCTGGTCTGTCATACTATAATTGTGACAGTAGGTCTAGCTGGTCTGTCATATTATAATAGAGATAGTAGATCTAGCTGGTCTGTCATAATATAATAGAGACAGTAGATCTAGCTGGTCTGTCATAATATAATAGAGACATTAGATCTAGCTGGTCTGTCATAATATAATAGAGACAGTAGATCTAGCTGGTCTGTCATACTATAATTGTGACAGTAGGTCTAGCTGGTCTGTCATATTATAATAGAGACAGTAGATCTAGCTGGTCTGTCATAATATAATAGAGACAGTAGATCTAGCTGGTCTGTCATACTATAATTGTGACAGTAGGTCTAGCTGGTCTGTCATATTATAATAGAGATAATAGATCTATCTGGTCTGTCATACTATAATTGTGACAGTAGGTCTAGCTGGTCTGTCATATTATAATAGAGACAGTAGATCTAGCTGGTCTGTCATAATATAATAGAGACATTAGATCTAGCTGGTCTGTCATAATATAATAGAGACAGTAGATCTAGCTGGTCTGTCATACTATAATTGTGACAGTAGGTCTAGCTGGTCTGTCATAATATAATTGTGACAGTAGGTCTAGCTGGTCTGTCATATTATAAGAGAGTGTAGATCTAGCTGGTCTGTCATAATATAATAGAGACAGTAGATCTAGCTGGTCTGTCATAATATAATAGAGACAGTAGATCTAGTAGGTCTGTCATAATATAATAGAGATAGTAGATCTATCTGGTCTGTCATACTATAATTGTGACAGTAGGTCTAGCTGGTCTGTCATATTATAATAGAGACAGTAGATCTAGCTGGTCTGTCATAATATAATAGAGACAGTAGAACTAGCTGGTCTGTCATAATATAATAGAGACATTAGATCTAGATGGTATGTCATAATATAATAGAGACAGTAGATCTAGCTGGTCTGTCATACTATAATTGTGACAGTAGGTCTAGCTGGTCTGTCATAATATAATAGAGACAGTAGATCTAGCTGGTCTGTCATATTGTAATAGAGACAGTAGATCTAGCTGGTCTGTCATACTATAATTGTGACAGTAGGTCTAGCTGGTCTGTCATATTATAATAGAGATAGTAGATCTAGCTGGTCTGTCATAATATAATAGAGACAGTAGATCTAGCTGGTCTGTCATAATATAATAGAGACATTAGATCTAGCTGGTCTGTCATAATACAATAGAGACAGTAGATCTAGCTGGTCTGTCATACTATAATTGTGACAGTAGGTCTAGCTGGTCTGTCATAATATAATAGAGACAGTAGATCTAGCTGGTCTGTCATAATATAATAGAGACATTAGATCTAGCTGGTCTGTCATAATATAATAGAGACAGTAGATCTAGCTGGTCTGTCATACTATAATTGTGACAGTAGGTCTAGCTGGTCTGTCATATAATAGAGAGAGAAGATCTAGCTGGTCTGTCATATTATAATAGAGACAGTATATCTAGCTGGTCGTCATAATATAATAGAGACAAATAGATCTAGCTGGTCTCTCATACTATAATAGAGACAGTAGATCTAGCTGGTCTGTCATAATATAATAGAGACAGTAGATCTAGCTGGTCTGTCATAATATAATAGAGACAGTAGATCTAGCTGGTCTGTCATAATATAATAGAGACAGCAGAACTAGCTGATCTGTCATATTACAGAGACAGTAGATCTAGCTGGTCTGTCATATTATAATAGAGAGAGTAGGTCTAGCTGGTCTGTCATAATACAATAGAGACAGTAGATCTAGCTGGTCTGTCATATTACAGAGACAGTAGATCTAGCTGGTCTGTCATAATATAATAGAGACAGTAGATCTAGCTGGTCTGTCATATTGTAATAGAGACAGTAGATCTAGCTGGTCTGTCATACTATAATTGTGACAGTAGGTCTAGCTGGTCTGTCATATTATAATAGAGAGAGTAGATCTAGCTGGTCTGTCATAATATAATAGAGACATTAGATCTAGCTGGTCTGTCATAATATAATAGAGACAGTAGATCTAGCTGTTTTGTAATATTAAAGACACAGTAGATCTAGCTGGTCTGTCATATTGTAATAGAGACAGTAGATCTAGCTAGTCTGTCATACTATAATTGTGACAGTAGGTCTAGCTGGTCTGTCATATTATAATAGAGATAGTAGATCTAGCTGGTCTGTCATAATATAATAGAGACAGTAGATCTAGCTGGTCTGTCATAATATAATAGAGACATTAGATCTAGCTGGTCTGTCATAATACAATAGAGACAGTAGATCTAGCTGGTCTGTCATACTATAATTGTGACAGTAGGTCTAGCTGGTCTGTCATATTATAATAGAGACAGTAGATCTAGCTGGTCTGTCATAATATAATAGAGACAGTAGATCTAGCTGGTCTGTCATAATATAATAGAGACAGTAGATCTAGCTGGTCTGTCATAATATAATAGAGACAGCAGAACTAGCTGATCTGTCATATTACAGAGACAGTAGATCTAGCTGGTCTGTCATATTATAATAGAGAGAGTAGATCTAGCTGGTCTGTCATAATATAATAGAGACATTAGATCTAGCTGGTCTGTCATAATATAATAGAGACAGTAGATCTAGCTGGTCTGTCATATTACAGAGACAGTCGATCTAGCTGGTCTGTCATCTTATAATAGAGCGAGTAGATCTAGCTGGTCTGTCATAGTATAATTGTGACGGTAGATCTAGCTGGTCTGTCATATTATAATAGAGATAGTAGATCTAGCTGGTCTGTAATAATATAATAGAGACAGTGATCTAGCTGGTCTGTCATAATATAATAGAGACATTAGATCTAGCTGGTCTGTCATAATACAATAGAGACAGTAGATCTAGCTGGTCTGTCATACTATAATTGTGACAGTAGGTCTAGCTGGTCTGTCATATTATAATAGAGACAGTAGATCTAGCTGGTCTGTCATAATATAATAGAGACAGTAGATCTAGCTGGTCTGTCATATTATAATAGAGACAGTAGATCTAGCTGGTCTGTCATAATATAATAGAGACAGTAGATCTAGCTGGTCTGTCATACTATAATTGTGACAGTAGGTCTAGCTGGTCTGTCATAATATAATAGAGACAGTAGATCTAGCTGGTCTGTCATAATATAATAGAGACATTAGATCTAGCTGGTCTGTCATAATATAATAGAGACAGTTGATCTAGCTGGTTTGTCATATTACACAGACAGTAGATCTATCTGGTCTGTCATATTATAATAGAGACAGTAGATCTAGCTGGTCTGTCATAATATAATAGAGACAGTAGATCTAGCTGGTCTGTCATATTATAATAGAGACAGTAGATCTAGCTGGTCTGTCATAATATAATAGAGACATTAGATCTAGCTGGTCTGTCATAATATAATAGAGACAGTAGATCTAGCTGGTTTGTCATATTGCAGAGACAGTAGATCTAGCTGGTCTGTCATATTATAATAGAGACAGTAGATCTAGCTGGTCTGTCATACTATAATTGTGACAGTAGGTCTAGCTGGTCTGTCATATTATAATAGAGATAGTAGATCTAGCTGGTCTGTCATAATATAATAGAGACAGTAGATCTAGCTGGTCTGTCATAATATAATAGAGACATTAGATCTAGCTGGTCTGTCATAATACAATAGAGACAGTAGATCTAGCTGGTCTGTCATACTATATTGTGACAGTAGGTCTAGCTGGTCTGTCATATTATAATAGAGACAGTAGAGCTAGCTGGTCTGTCATAATATAATAGAGACAGTAGATCTAGCTGGTCTGTCATATTATAATAGAGACATTAGATCTAGCTGTTCTGTCATAATATAATAGAGACAGCAGAACTAGCTGATCTGTCATATTACAGAGACAGTAGATCTAGCTGGTCTGTCATATTATAATAGAGAGTAGATCTAGCTGGTCTGTCATAATATAATAGAGACAGTAGATCTAGCTGGTCTGTCATAATATAATAGAGACAGTAGATCTAGCTGGTTTGTCATATTACAGAGACAGTAGATCTAGCTGGTCTGTCATATTGTAATAGAGACAGTAGATCTAGCTGGTCTGTCATACTATAATTGTGACAGTAGGTCTAGCTGGTCTGTCATATTATAATAGAGACAGTAGATCTAGCTGGTCTGTCATAATATAATAGAGACAGTGATCTAGCTGGTCTGTCATAATATAATAGAGACATTAGATCTAGCTGGTCTGTCATAATACAATAGAGACAGTAGATCTAGCTGGTCTGTCATACTATAATTGTGACAGTAGGTCTAGCTGGTCTGTCATATTATAATAGAGACAGTAGATCTAGCTGGTCTGTCATAATATAATAGAGACAGTAGATCTAGCTGGTCTGTCATATTATAATAGAGACATTAGATCTAGCTGGTCTGTCATAATACAATAGAGACAGTAGATCTAGCTGGTCTGTCATACTATAATTGTGACAGTAGGTCTAGCTGGTCTGTCATAATATAATAGAGACAGTAGATCTAGCTGGTCTGTCATAATATAATAGAGACATTAGATCTAGCTGGTCTGTCATAATATAATAGAGACAGTAGATCTAGCTGGTCTGTCATACTATAATTGTGACAGTAGGTCTAGCTGGTCTGTCATATAATAGAGAGAGAAGATCTAGCTGGTCTGTCATATTATAATAGAGACATTATATCTAGCTGGTCTGTCATAATATAATAGAGACAGTAGATCTAGCTGGTCTCTCATAATATAATAGAGACATTAGATCTAGCTGGTCTGTCATAATATAATAGAGACAGTAGATCTAGCTGGTCTGTCATAATATAATAGAGACATTAGATCTAGCTGGTCTGTCATAATATAATAGAGACAGTAGATCTAGCTGGTTTGTCATATTACAGAGACAGTAGATCTAGCTGGTCTGTCATATTATAATAGAGACAGTAGATCTAGCTGGTCTGTCATAATATAATAGAGACAGTAGATCTAGCTGGTCTGTCATAATATAGTAGAGACAGTAGATCTAGCTGGTCTGTCATACTATAATTGTGACAGTAGGTCTAGCTGGTCTGTCATATTATAATAGAGATAGTAGATCTAGCTGGTCTGTCATAATATAATAGAGACAGTAGATCTAGCTGGTCTGTCATAATATAATAGAGACAGTAGATCTAGCTGGTCTGTCATACTATAATTGTGACAGTAGGTCTAGCTGGTCTGTCATATTATAATAGAGACAGTAGATCTAGCTGGTCTGTCATAATATAATAGAGACAGTAGATCTAGCTGGTCTGTCATACTATAATTGTGACAGTAGGTCTAGCTGGTCTGTCATATTATAATAGAGATAATAGATCTATCTGGTCTGTCATACTATAATTGTGACAGTAGGTCTAGCTGGTCTGTCATATTATAATAGAGACAGTAGATCAAGCTGGTCTGTCATAATATAATAGAGACAGTAGAACTAGCTGGTCTGTCATAATATAATAGAGACAGTAGATCTAGCTGGTCTGTCATACTATAATTGTGACAGTAGGTCTAGCTGGTCTGTCATAATATAATTGTGACAGTAGGTCTAGCTGGTCTGTCATATTATAGAGAGTGTAGATCTAGCTGGTCTGTCATAATATAATAGAGACAGTAGATCTAGCTGGTCTGTCATAATATAATAGAGACAGTAGATCTAGCTGGTCTGTCATAATATAATAGAGACAGTAGATCTATCTGGTCTGTCATACTATAATTGTGACAGTAGGTCTAGCTGGTCTGTCATATTCTAATAGAGACAGTAGATCTAGCTGGTCTGTCATAATATAATAGAGACAGTAGATCTAGCTGGTCTGTCATAATATAATAGAGACAGTAGATCTAGCTGGTCTGTCATAATATAATAGAGACAGTAGATCTATCTGGTCTGTCATACTATAATTGTGACAGTAGGTCTAGCTGGTCTGTCATAATATAATAGAGACAGTAGATCTAGCTGGTCTGTCATATTGTAATAGAGACAGTAGATCTAGCTGGTCTGTCATACTATAATTGTGACAGTAGATCTAGCTGGTCTGTCATATTATAATAGAGATAGTAGATCTAGCTGGTCTGTCATAATATAATAGAGACAGTAGATCTAGCTGGTCTGTCATAATATAGTAGAGACATTAGATCTAGCTGGTCTGTCATACTATAAAAGAGACAGTAGATATAGCTGGTCTGTCATACTATAATTGTGACAGTAGGTCTAGCTGGTCTGTCATAATATAATAGAGACAGTAGATCTAGCTGGTCTGTCATAATATAGTAGAGACATTAGATCTAGCTGGTCTGTCATAATATAATAGAGACCGTAGATCTAGCTGATCTGTCATACTATATTTGTGACAGTAGGTCTAGCTGGTCTGTCATATTGAAATAGAGAGAGAAGATCTAGCTGGTCTGTCATATTATAATAGAGACAGTATATCTAGCTGGTCTGTCATAATATAATAGAGACAAATAGATCTAGCTGGTCTCTCATAATATAATAGAGACATTAGATCTAGCTGGTCTGTCATAATATAATAGAGACAGTAGATCTAGCTGGTCTGTCATAATATAATAGAGACATTAGATCTAGCTGGTCTGTCATAATATAATAGAGACAGTAGATCTAGCTGGTTTGTCATATTACAGAGACAGTAGATCTAGCTGGTCTGTCATATTATAATAGAGACAGTAGATCTAGCTGGTCTGTCATATTGTAATAGAGACAGTAGATCTAGCTGGTCTGTCATACTATAATTGTGACAGTAGGTCTAGCTGGTCTGTCATATTATAATAGAGACAGTAGATCTAGCTGGTCTGTCATAATATAATAGAGACAGTAGATCTAGCTGGTTTGTCATATTACAGAGACAGTAGATCTAGCTGGTATGTCATATTATAATAGAGACAGTAGATCTAGCTGGTCTGTCATAATATAATAGAGACAGTAGATCTAGCTGGTCTGTCATATTGTAATAGAGACAGTAGATCTAGCTGGTCCGTCATACTATAATTGTGACAGTAGGTCTAGTTGGTCTGTCATATTATAATAGAGATAGTAGATCTAGCTGGTCTGTCATAATATAATAGAGACAGTAGATCTAGCTGGTCTGTCATAATATAATAGAGACATTAGATCTAGCTGGTCTGTCATAATACAATAGAGACAGTAGATCTAGCTGGTCTGTCATACTATAATTGTGACAGTAGGTCTAGCTGGTCTGTCATAATATAATAGAGACAGTAGATCTAGCTGGTCTGTCATAATATAATAGAGACAGTAGATCTAGCTGGTCTGTCATATTACAGAGACAGTAGATCTAGCTGGTCTGTCATAATATAATAGAGACAGTAGATCTAGCTGGTCTGTCATATTATAATAGAGACAGTAGATCTAGCTGGTCTGTCATACTATAATTGTGACAGTAGGTCTAGCTGGTCTGTCATATTATAATAGAGAGTAGATCTAGATGGACTGTCATAATATAATAGAGACATTAGATCTAGTTGGTCTGTCATAATATAATAGAGACAGTAGATCTAGCTGTTTTGTCATATTACAGAGACAGTAGATCTAGCTGGTATGTCATATTATAATAGAGACAGTAGATCTAGCTGGTCTGTCATAATATAATAGAGACAGTAGATCTAGCTGGTCTGTCATATTGTAATAGAGACAGTAGATCTAGCTGGTCTGTCATACTATAATTGTGACAGTAGGTCTAGCTGGTCTGTCATATTATAATAGAGATAGTAGATCTAGCTGGTCTGTCATAATATAATAGAGACAGTAGATCTAGCTGGTCTGTCATAATATAATAGAGACATTAGATCTAGCTGGTCTGTCATAATACAATAGAGACAGTAGATCTAGCTGGTCTGTCATACTATAATTGTGACAGTAGGTCTAGCTGGTCTGTCATATTATAATAGAGACAGTAGATCTAGCTGGTCTGTCATAATATAATAGAGACAGTAGATCTAGCTGGTCTGTCATACTATAATTGTGACAGTAGGTCTAGCTGGTCTGTCATATTATAATAGAGATAGTAGATCTAGCTGGTCTGTCATACTATAATTGTGACAGTAGGTCTAGCTGGTCTGTCATATTATAATAGAGACAGTAGATCTAGCTGGTCTGTCATAATATAATAGAGACAGTAGAACTATCTGGTCTGTCATAATATAATAGAGACATTAGATCTAGCTGGTATGTCATAATATAAGAGAGTGTATATCTAGCTGGTCTGTCATAATATAATAGAGACAGTAGATCTAGCTGGTCTGTCATACTATAATTGTGACAGTAGGTCTAGCTGGTCTGTCATAATATAATTGTGACAGTAGGTCTAGCTCGTCTGTCATATTATAAGAGAGTGTAGATCTAGCTGGTCTGTCATAATATAATAGAGACAGTAGATCTAGCTGGTCTGTCATAATATAATAGAGACAGTAGATCTAGCTGGTCTGTCATAATATAATAGAGACAGTAGATCTAGCTGGTCTGTCATATTACAGAGACAGTAGATCTAGCTGGTCTGTCATAATATAATAGAGAGTAGGTCTAGCTGGTCTGTCATAATACAATAGAGACAGTAGATCTAGCTGGTCTGTCATATTACAGAGACAGTAGATCTAGCTGGTCTGTCATAATATAATAGAGACAGTAGATCTAGCTGTTCTGTCATATTGTAATAGAGACAGTAGATCTAGCTGGTCTGTCATACTATAATTCTGACAGTAGGTCTAGCTGGTCTGTCATATTATAATAGAGAGTAGATCTAGCTGGACTGTCATAATATAATAGAGACATTAGATCTAGTTGGTCTGTCATAATATAATAGAGACAGTAGATCTAGCTGTTTTGTCATATTACAGAGACAGTAGATCTAGCTGGTATGTCATATTATAATAGAGACAGTATATCTAGCTGGTCTGTCATAATATAATAGAGACAGTAGATCTAGCTGGTCTGTCATATTGTAATAGAGACAGTAGATCTAGCTGGTCTGTCATACTATAATTGTGACAGTAGGTCTAGCTGGTCTGTCATATTATAATAGAGACAGTAGATCTAGCTGGTATGTCATAATATAATAGAGACAGTAGATCTAGCTGGTCTGTCATAATATAATAGAGACATTAGATCTAGCTGGTCTGTCATACTATAATTGTGACAGTAGATCTAGCTGGTCTGTCATACTATAATTGTGACAGTAGGTCTAGCTAGTCTGCCATATTATAATAGAGAGAGTAGATCTAGCTGGTCTGTCATAATATAATAGAGACAGTAGATCTAACTGGTCTGTCATATTGTAATAGAGACAGTAGATCTAGCTGGTCTGTCATAATATAATAGACATAATATAATAGAGACAGTAGATCTAGCTGGTCTGTCATAATAAAATAGAGACATTAGATCTAGCTGGTCTGTCATAATATAATAGAGACAGTAGATCTAGCTGGTCTGTCATGCTATAATTGTGACAGTAGGTCTAGCTGGTCTGTCATATAATAGAGACAGTAGATCTAGCTGGTCTGTCATAATATAATAGAGACAGTAGATCTAGCTGGTCTGTCATAATATAATAGAGACAGCAGATCTAGCTGGTCTGTCATAATATAATAGAGACATTAGATCTAGCTGGTCTGTCATAATATAATAGAGCCAGTAGATCTAGCTCGTTTGTCATATTACAGAGACATTAGATCTAGCTGGTCTGTCATAACATAATAGAGACAGGAGATCTAGCTGGTCTGTCATACTATAATTGTGACAGTAGGTCTAGCTGGTCTGTCATAATATAATAGAGACAGTAGATCTAGCTGGTCTGTCATAATATAATAGAGACAGTAGATCTAGCTGGTTTGTCATATTACAGAGACAGTAGATCTAGCTGGTCTGTCATAATATAATAGAGACATTAGATCTAGCTGGTCTATCATAATATAATAGAGACAGTAGATCCAGCTGGTCTGTCATACTATAATTCTGACAGTAGGTCTAGCTGGTCTGTCAT
This sequence comes from Oncorhynchus tshawytscha, assembly GCF_018296145.1. Classification (NCBI taxonomy): domain Eukaryota; kingdom Metazoa; phylum Chordata; class Actinopteri; order Salmoniformes; family Salmonidae; genus Oncorhynchus; species Oncorhynchus tshawytscha. The sequence continues at coordinate 15,745 of NW_024607786.1, read as the reverse complement.
ATTGTAATAGAGACAGTAGATCTAGATGGACTGTCATAATATAATAGAGACATTAGATCTAGTTGGTCTGTCATAATATAATAGAGACAGTAGATCTAGCTGTTTTGTCATATTACAGAGACAGTAGATCTAGCTGGTATGTCATATTATAATAGAGACAGTAGATCTAGCTGGTCTGTCATAATATAATAGAGACAGTAGATCTAGCTGGTCTGTCATATTGTAATAGAGACAGTAGATCTAGCTGGTCTGTCATACTATAATTGTGACAGTAGGTCTAGCTGGTCTGTCATATTATAATAGAGATAGTAGATCTAGCTGGTCTGTCATAATATAATAGAGACAGTAGATCTAGCTGGTCTGTCATAATATAATAGAGACAGTAGATCTAGCTGGTCTGTCATAATATAATAGAGACAGTAGATCTAGCTGGTCTGTCATACTATAATTGTGACAGTAGGTCTAGCTGGTCTGTCATATTATAATAGAGACAGTAGATCTAGCTGGTCTGTCATAATATAATAGAGACAGTAGATCTAGCTGGTCTGTCATACTATAATTGTGACAGTAGGTCTAGCTGGTCTGTCATATTATAATAGAGACAGTAGATCTAGCTGGTCTGTCATACTATAATTGTGACAGTAGGTCTAGCTGGTCTGTCATATTATAATAGAGACAGTAGATCTAGCTGGTCTGTCATAATATAATAGAGACAGTAGATCTATCTGGTCTGTCATAATATAATAGAGAAATTAGATCTAGCTGGTATGTCATAATATAAGAGAGTGTATATCTAGCTGGTCTGTCATAATATAATAGAGACAGTAGATCTAGCTGGTCTGTCATACTATAATTGTGACAGTAGGTCTAGCTGGTCTGTCATAATATAATTGTGACAGTAGGTCTAGCTGGTCTGTCATATTATAAGAGAGTGTAGATCTAGCTGGTCTGTCATAATATAATAGAGACAGTAGATCTAGCTGGTCTGTCATAATATAATAGAGACAGTAGATCTAGCTGGTCTGTCATAATATAATAGAGACAGCAGAACTAGCTGATCTGTCATATTACAGAGACAGTAGATCTAGCTGGTCTGTCATATTATAATAGAGAGAGTAGGTCTAGCTGGTCTGTCATAATACAATAGAGACAGTAGATCTAGCTGGTCTGTCATATTACAGAGACAGTAGATCTAGCTGGTCTGTCATAATATAATAGAGACAGTAGATCTAGCTGTTCTGTCATATTGTAATAGAGACAGTAGATCTAGCTGGTCTGTCATACTATAATTCTGACAGTAGGTCTAGCTGGTCTGTCATATTATAATAGAGAGAGTAGATCTAGCTGGACTGTCATAATATAATAGAGACATTAGATCTAGTTGGTCTGTCATAATATAATAGAGACAGTAGATCTAGCTGTTTTGTCATATTACAGAGACAGTAGATCTAGCTGGTATGTCATATTATAATAGAGACAGTATATCTAGCTGGTCTGTCATAATATAATAGAGACAGTAGATCTAGCTGGTCTGTCATATTGTAATAGAGACAGTAGATCTAGCTGGTCTGTCATACTATAATTGTGACAGTAGGTCTAGCTGGTCTGTCATATTATAATAGAGATAGTAGATCTAGCTGGTCTGTCATAATATAATAGAGACAGTAGATCTAGCTGGTCTGTCATAATATAATAGAGACATTAGATCTAGCTGGTCTGTCATAATACAATAGAGACAGTAGATCTAGCTGGTCTGTCATACTATAATTGTGACAGTAGGTCTAGCTAGTCTGTCATATTATAATAGAGATAGTAGATCTAGCTGGTCTGTCATAATATAATAGAGACAGTAGATCTAGCTGGTCTGTCATAATATAATAGAGACAGTAGATATAGCTGGTCTGTCATAATATAATAGACATAATATAATAGAGACAGTAGATCTAGCTGGTCTGTCATAATAAAATAGAGACATTAGATCTAGCTGGTCTGTCATAATATAATAGAGACAGTAGATCTAGCTGGTCTGTCATGCTATAATTGTGACAGTAGGTCTAGCTGGTATGTCATATAATAGAGACAGAAGATCTAGCTGGTCTGTCATATTATAATAGAGACAGTAGATCTAGCTGGTCTCTCATAATATAATAGAGACATTAGATCTAGCTGGTCTGTCATAATATAATAGAGACAGTAGATATAGCTGGTTTGTCATATTACAGAGACAGTCGATCTAGCTGGTCTGTCATAATATAATAGAGACAGTCGATCTAGCTGGTCTGTCATACTATAATTGTGACAGTAGGTCTAGCTGGTCTGTCATATTATAATAGAGACAGTAGATCTAGCTGGTCTGTCATAATATAATAGAGACAGTAGATCTAGCTGGTCTGTCATAATATAATAGAGACATTAGATCTAGCTGGTATGTCATAATATAATAGAGACAGTAGATCTAGCTGGTCTGTCATACTATAATTGAGACAGTAGGTCTAGCTGGTCTGTCATAATATAATTGTGACAGTAGGTCTAGCTGGTCTGTCATATTATAAGAGAGTGTAGATCTAGCTGGTCTGTCATAATATAATAGAGACAGTAGATCTAGCTGGTCTGTCATATTATAATAGAGACATTAGATCTAGCTGGTCTGTCATAATAAAATAGAGACAGTAGATCTAGCTGGTATGTCATAATTTAATAGAGACAGTAGATCTAGCTGGTCTGTCATACTATAATTGTGACAGTAGGTCTAGCTGGTCTGTCATAATATAATTGTGACAGTAGGTCTAGCTGGTCTTTCATATTATAAGAGAGTGTAGATCTAGCTGGTCTGTCATAATATAATAGAGACAGTAGATCTAGCTGGTCTGTCATAATATAATAGAGACAGTAGATCTAGCTGGTCTGTCATAATATAATAGAGATAGTAGATCTATCTGGTCTGTCATACTATAATTGTGACAGTAGGTCTAGCTGGTCTGTCATATTATAATAGAAACAGTAGATCTAGCTGGTCTGTCATAATATAATAGAGACAGTAGAACTAGCTGGTCTGTCATAATATAATAGAGACATTAGATCTAGCTGGTATGTCATAATATAATAGAGACAGTAGATCTAGCTGGTCTCTCATACTATAATTGTGACAGTAGGTCTAGCTGGTCTGTCATAATATAATAGAGACAGTAGATCTAGCTGGTCTGTCATATTGTAATAGAGACAGTAGATCTAGCTGGTCTGTCATACTATAATTGTGACAGTAGGTCTAGCTGGTCTGTCATAATATAATTGTGACAGTAGGTCTAGCTGGTCTGTCATATTATAAGAGAGTGTAGATCTAGCTGGTCTGTCATAATATAATAGAGACAGTAGATCTAGCTGGTCTGTCATATTATAATAGAGACATTAGATCTAGCTGGTCTGTCATAATACAATAGAGACAGTAGATCTAGCTGGTCTGTCATACTATAATTGTGACAGTAGGTCTAGCTGGTCTGTCATAATATAATAGAGACAGTAGATCTAGCTGGTCTGTCATAATATAATAGAGACAGTAGATCTAGCTGGTCTGTCATAATATAATAGAGACATTAGATCTAGCTGGTCTGTCATACTATAATTGTGACAGTAGGTCTAGCTGGTCTGTCATATAATAGAGACAGAAGATCTAGCTGGTCTGTCATATTATAATAGAGACAGTATATCTAGCTGGTCTGTCATAATATAATAGAGACAGTAGATCTAGCTGGTCTCTCATAATATAATAGAGACATTAGATCTAACTGGTCTGTCATAATATAATAGAGACAGTAGATATAGCTGGTTTGTCATAATATAATAGAGACAGTAGATCTAGCTGGTCTGTCATACTATAATTGTGACAGTAGGTCTAGCTGGTTTGTCATAATTACAGAGACAGTAGATCTAGCTGGTCTGTCATATTATAATAGAGAGAGTAGATCTAGCTGGTCTGTCATAATATAGTAGAGACAGTAGATCTAGCTGGTCTGTCATACTGTAATTGTGACAGTAGGTCGAGCTGGTCTGTCATATTATAATAGAGACAGTAGATCTAGCTGGTCTGTCATAATATAATAGAGACAGTAGATCTAGCTGGTCTGTCATAATATAATAGAGAAATTAGATCTAGCTGGTCTGTCATAATATAATAGAGACAGTAGATCTAGCTGGTCTGTCATACTATAATTGTGACAGTAGGTCTAGCTGGTCTGTCATATTATAATAGAGACAGTAGATCTAGCTGGTCTGTCAACATATAACAGTGACAGTAGATCTAGCTGGTCTGTCATACTATAATTGTGACAGTAGGTCTAGCTGGTCTGTCATATTATAATAGAGACAGTAGATCTAGCTGGTCTGTCATACTATAATTGTGACAGTAGGTCTAGCTGGTCTGTCATATTATAATAGAGACAGTAGATCTAGCTGGTCTGTCATAATATAATAGAGACAGTAGATCTAGCTGGTCTGTCATAATATAATAGAGACATTAGATCTAGCTGGTATGTCATAATATAATAGAGACAGTAGATCTAGCTGGTCTGTCATACTATAATTGTGACAGTAGGTCTAGCTGGTCTGTCATAATATAATTGTGACAGTAGGTCTAGCTGGTCTGTCATATTATAAGAGAGTGTAGATCTAGCTGGTCTGTCATAATATAATAGAGACAGTAGATCTAGCTGGTCTGTCATAATATAATAGAGACAGTAGATCTAGCTGGTCTGTCATAATATAATAGAGATAGTAGATCTATCTGGTCTGTCATACTATAATTGTGACAGTAGGTCTAGCTGGTCTGTCATATTATAATAGAAACAGTAGATCTAGCTGGTCTGTCATAATATAATAGAGACAGTAGAACTAGCTGGTCTGTCATAATATAATAGAGACAGTAGATCTAGCTGGTCTGTCATAATATAATAGAGACAGTAGATCTAGCTGGTCTGTCATACTATAATTGTGACAGTAGGTCTAGCTGGTCTGTCATAATATAATAGAGACAGTAGATCTAGCTGGTCTGTCATATTGTAATAGAGACAGTAGATCTAGCTGGTCTGTCATACTATAATTGTGACAGTAGGTCTAGCTGGTCTGTCATATTATAATAGAGATAGTAGATCTAGCTGGTCTGTCATAATATAATAGAGACAGTAGATCTAGCTGGTCTGTCATAATATAATAGAGACATTAGATCTAGCTGGTCTGTCATAATATAATAGAGAGAGTAGATCTAGCTGGTCCGTCATAATATAATAGAGACATTAGATCTAGCTGGTCTGTCATAATATAATAGAGACAGTAGATCTAGCTGGTCTGTCATAATAAAATAGAGACATTAGATCTAGCTGGTCTGTCATAATATAATAGAGACAGTAGATCTAGCTGGTCTGTCATGCTATAATTGTGACAGTAGGTCTAGCTGGTATGTCATATAATAGAGACAGAAGATCTAGCTGGTCTGTCATATTATAATAGAGACAGTAGATCTAGCTGGTCTCTCATAATATAATAGAGACATTAGATCTAGCTGGTCTGTCATAATATAATAGAGACAGTAGATCTAGCTGGTCTGTCATAATATAATAGAGACAGTAGATCTAGCTGGTCTGTCATAATATAATAGAGACAGTAGATCTAGCTGGTCTGTCATAATATAATAGAGACAGCAGAACTAGCTGATCTGTCATATTACAGAGACAGTAGATCTAGCTGGTCTGTCATATTATAATAGAGAGAGTAGGTCTAGCTGGTCTGTCATAATACAATAGAGACAGTAGATCTAGCTGGTCTGTCATATTACAGAGACAGTAGATCTAGCTGGTCTGTCATAATATAATAGAGACAGTAGATCTAGCTGGTCTGTCATATTGTAATAGAGACAGTAGATCTAGCTGGTCTGTCATACTATAATTGTGACAGTAGGTCTAGCTGGTCTGTCATATTATAATAGAGAGAGTAGATCTAGCTGGTCTGTCATAATATAATAGAGACATTAGATCTAGCTGGTCTGTCATAATATAATAGAGACAGTAGATCTAGCTGGTTTGTCATATTACAGAGACAGTAGATCTAGCTGGTATGTCATATTATAATAGAGACAGTAGATCTAGCTGGTCTGTCATAATATAATAGAGACAGTAGATCTAGCTGGTCTGTCATATTGTAATAGAGACAGTAGATCTAGCTGGTCTGTCATACTATAATTGTGACAGTAGGTCTAGCTGGTCTGTCATATTATAATAGAGATAGTAGATCTAGCTGGTCTGTCATAATATAATAGAGACAGTAGATCTAGCTGGTCTGTCATAATATAATAGAGACATTAGATCTAGCTGGTCTGTCATAATATAATAGAGACAGTAGATCTAGCTGGTCTGTCATACTATAATTGTGACAGTAGGTCTAGCTGGTCTGTCATACTATAATTGTGACAGTAGGTCTAGCTGGTCTGTCATAATATAATAGAGACAGTAGATCTAGCTGGTCTGTCATACTATAATAGAGACAGTAGATCTAGCTGGTCTGTCATACTATAATTGTGACAGTAGGTCTAGCTGGTCTGTCATATTATAATAGAGACAGTAGATCTAGCTGGTCTGTCATAATATAATAGAGACATTAGATCTAGCTGGTCTGTCATAATATAATAGAGACAGTAGATCTAGCTGGTTTGTCATATTACAGAGACAGTAGATCTAGCTGGTCTGTCATATTATAATAGAGACAGTAGATCTAGCTGGTCTGTCATAATATAATAGAGACAGTAGATCTAGCTGGTATGTCATAATATAATAGAGACAGTAGATCTAGCTGGTCTGTCATACTATAATTGTGACAGTAGGTCTAGCTGGTCTGTCATTATAATAGAGGCAGTAGATCTAGCTGGTCTGTCATAATATAATAGAGACAGTAGATCTGGCTGGTCTGTCATAATATAATAGATAAATTAGATCTAGCTGGTCTGTCATAATATAATAGAGACAGTAGATCTAGCTGGTCTGTCATACTATAATTGTGACAGTAGGTCTAGCTGGTCTGTCATATTATAATAGAGACAGTAGATCTAGCTGGTCTGTCATATTATAATAGAGACAGTAGATCTAGCTGGTCTGTCATACTATAATTGTGACAGTAGGTCTAGCTGGTCTGTCATATTATAATAGAGACAGTAGATCTAGCTGGTCTGTCATAATATAATAGAGACAGTAGATCTAGCTGGTCTGTCATAATATAATAGAGACATTAGATCTAGCTGGTCTGTCATAATACAATAGAGACAGTAGATCTAGCTGGTCTGTCATACTATAATTGTGACAGTAGGTCTAGCTGGTCTGTCATAATATAATAGAGACAGTAGATCTAGCTGGTCTGTCATAATAAAATAGAGACATTAGATCTAGCTGGTCTGTCATAATATAATAGAGACAGTAGATCTAGCTGGTCTGTCATACTATAATTGTGACAGTAGGTCTAGCTGGTCTGTCATATAATAGAGACAGAAGATCTAGCTGGTCTGTCATATTATAATAGAGACAGTATATCTAGCTGGTCTGTCATAATATAATAGAGACAGTAGATCTAGCTGGTCTGTCATAATATAATAGAGACATTAGATCTAGCTGGTCTGTCATAACATAATAGAGACAGTAGATCTAGCTGGTCTGTCATAATATAATAGAGACAGTAGATCTAGCTGTTCTGTCATAATATAATAGAGACAGCAGAACTAGCTGATCTGTCATATTACAATAGAGACAGTAGATCTAGCTGGTCTGTCATATTATAATAGAGACAGTAGATCTAGCTGGTCTGTCATAATACAATAGAGACAGTAGATCTAGCTGGTCTGTCATATTAGAGACAGTAGATCTAGCTGGTCTGTCATAATATAATAGAGACAGTAGATCTAGCTGGTCTGTCATATTGTAATAGAGACAGTAGATCTAGCTGGTCTGTCATACTATAATTGTGACAGTAGATCTAGCTGGTCTGTCATATTATAATAGAGACAGTAGATCTAGCTGGTCTGTCATAATATAATAGAGACATTAGATCTAGCTGGTCTGTCATAATATAATAGAGACAGTAGATCTAGCTGGTTTGTCATATATAATAGAGACAGTAGATCTAGCTGGTCTGTCATATTATAATAGAGACAGTAGATCTAGCTGGTCTGTCATAATATAATAGAGACAGTAGATCTAGCTGGTCTGTCATATTATAATAGAGACAGTAGATCTAGCTGGTCTGTCATACTATAATAATGTGACAGTAGGTCTAGCTGGTCTGTCATATTATAATAGAGACAGTAGATCTAGCTGGTCTGTCATAATATAATAGAGACAGTAGATCTAGCTGGTCTGTCATAATATAATAGAGACAGTAGATCTAGCTGGTCTGTCATAATATAATAGAGACAGTAGATCTAGCTGGTCTGTCATACTATAATTGAGACAGTAGATCTAGCTGGTCTGTCATAATATAATAGAGACAGTAGATCTAGCTGGTCTGTCATAATATAATAGAGACAGTAGATCTAGCTGGTCTGTCATATTATAATAGAGACAGTAGATCTAGCTGGTCTGTCATACTATAATAGAGACAGTAGATCTAGCTGGTCTGTCATATTATAATAGAGACAGTAGATCTAGCTGGTCTGTCATAATATAATAGAGACAGTAGATCTAGCTGGTCTGTCATAATATAATAGAGACAGTAGATCTAGCTGGTCTGTCATAATATAATAGAGATAGTAGATCTAGCTGGTCTGTCATACTATAATTGTGACAGTAGGTCTAGCTGGTCTGTCATATTATAATAGAGACAGTAGATCTAGCTGGTCTGTCATAATATAATAGAGACAGTAGATCTAGCTGGTCTGTCATAATATAATAGAGACAGTAGATCTAGCTGGTCTGTCATAATATAATAGAGACAGTAGATCTAGCTGGTCTGTCATACTATAATTGTGACAGTAGGTCTAGCTGGTCTGTCATAATATAATAGAGACAGTAGATCTAGCTGGTCTGTCATAATATAATAGAGACAGTAGATCTAGCTGGTCTGTCATACTATAATAGAGACAGTAGGTCTAGCTGGTCTGTCATATTATAATAGAGACAGTAGATCTAGCTGGTCTGTCATAATATAATAGAGACAGTAGATCTAGCTGGTCTGTCATAATATAATAGAGACAGTAGATCTAGCTGGTCTGTCATAATATAATAGAGACAGTAGATCTAGCTGGTCTGTCATACTATAATAGAGACAGTAGGTCTAGCTGGTCTGTCATAATATAATAGAGACAGTAGATCTAGCTGGTCTGTCATAATATAATAGAGACAGTAGATCTAGCTGGTCTGTCATAATATAATAGAGACAGTAGATCTAGCTGGTCTGTCATAATATAATAGAGACAGTAGATCTAGCTGGTCTGTCATATATAATAGAGACAGTAGATCTAGCTGGTCTGTCATATTATAATAGAGACAGTAGATCTAGCTGGTCTGTCATAATATAATAGAGACAGTAGATCTAGCTGGTCTGTCATAATATAATAGAGACAGTAGATCTAGCTGGTCTGTCATAATATAATAGAGACAGTAGATCTAGCTGGTCTGTCATAATATAATAGAGACAGTAGATCTAGCTGGTCTGTCATAATATAATAGAGACAGTAGATCTAGCTGGTCTGTCATATTATAATAGAGACAGTAGATCTAGCTGGTCTGTCATAATATAATAGAGACAGTAGATCTAGCTGGTCTGTCATAATATAATAGAGACAGTAGATCTAGCTGGTCTGTCATAATATAATAGAGACAGTAGATCTAGCTGGTCTGTCATATTATAATAGAGACAGTAGATCTAGCTGGTCTGTCATATTATAATAGAGACAGTAGATCTAGCTGGTCTGTCATAATATAATAGAGACAGTAGATCTAGCTGGTCTGTCATATTACAGAGACAGTAGATCTAGCTGGTCTGTCATAATATAATAGAGACAGTAGATCTAGCTGGTCTGTCATATTGTAATAGAGACAGTAGATCTAGCTGGTCTGTCATAATATAATAGAGACAGTAGATCTAGCTGGTCTGTCATATTATAATAGAGACAGTAGATCTAGCTGGTCTGTCATAATATAATAGAGACAGTAGATCTAGCTGGTCTGTCATAATATAATAGAGACAGTAGATCTAGCTGGTTTGTCATATTATAATAGAGACAGTAGATCTAGCTGGTCTGTCATATTATAATAGAGACAGTAGATCTAGCTGGTCTGTCATAATATAATAGAGACAGTAGATCTAGCTGGTCTGTCATATTGTAATAGAGACAGTAGATCTAGCTGGTCTGTCATACTATAATAGAGACAGTAGATCTAGCTGGTCTGTCATATTATAATAGAGACAGTAGATCTAGCTGGTCTGTCATAATATAATAGAGACAGTAGATCTAGCTGGTCTGTCATAATATAATAGAGACAGTAGATCTAGCTGGTCTGGCATAATGTAATAGAGACAGTAGATCTAGCTGGTCTGTCATAATATAATAGAGACAGTAGATCTAGCTGGTCTGTCATAATATAATAGAGACAGTAGATCTAGCTGGTCTGTCATAATATAATAGAGACAGTAGATCTAGCTGGTCTGTCATAATATAATAGAGACAGTAGATCTAGCTGGTCTGTCATACTATAATTGTGACAGTAGATCTAGCTGGTCTGTCATATTATAATAGAGACAGTAGATCTAGCTGGTCTGTCATAATATAATAGAGACAGTAGATCTAGCTGGTCTGTCATAATATAATAGAGACAGTAGATCTAGCTGGTCTGTCATAATATAATAGAGACAGTAGATCTAGCTGGTCTGTCATATTATAATAGAGAACATTTGGCATTTCGGCATTTGCCGTATGGTTAGTGAGAAAGTCCACATTGCAAATGTACGGTCCCTTACTAGACGTCCGAAAACGTTTTAAAATTCGCGGACGGCGTCGGGCCGAGCGGCAGGGCCGGACCTACCAGGAAGTCATCAAATGAACTTTGTCGGACATTCGGTTTCCGTTTCACAAAAATAATAAGATTTTGGTCATTTTTCCACTGTCCCAGAATATCCCACAGGGGGGCATAAGCAATCATATTGCTATCGGACAAAACATCACGATTCACGACGGGGCCTTATCTCGAAAACGGAAAATATTTCGAAGCCGAAACTCGGTGAGCGTAGGTTTGGCATAATGGGCAGTTGGCCCCGAACAAGATGGCGTCCAGGCCTCAACGGTTTTTGAGTTATGGCCATTTATCTGGGATTAAAGGTCCAAAATGAAAATAGAGAAATTATTTTTCCACTTCATGTCAAAGTCAAGGAGCCTCCGGTGTCAATAAAAAAAGAACCAGCCATTTATCTATCGTCATTTTAAGAGAAATCGTACAATGACAGATTGGTGATGTTCACGGATAGGTGTTTTTTTTTTTTCAACGGTTACAGATCCAGTTGCAGGGTGTTCTTACGAATCTTTTTAAAGTGTGCTGCGGAGCTCTGCGAGATTTCTGTGATTTTCTATGATTTTCTGAAATAACACACACTCACTAAACCCTCTGTAAATAACTCAGTTCTTAACGTAAAGACTTAAAACTCAGGATTCTGTAAAGGCATACCCCAATCAGGATATGGGTTTATTTATAGCTTCCTGTGCCAACCGGAAGTGCCTTAAATGATGTCATAGTGGCAGTTTCCAAGGGTTAAAAAGGTCAGATCTTTTCAAAACTTCATATGTGTGATTAGGCAATCCCCATAAACTGTAAGTCAGTCATTTCTCCCAACAGATGTCAAAGAAAAGCTCTCACACACACACACAGCAAGGATGGAGTGACAAAGTGCGGTGCTTAAAGACACAGAGAGCAGGCAATGGCATTACCATAATCCCTAGGCCGTGCCGAGTTCAACGAGATATCCCGCTTGACCGTAGCTCGCTTGCATTTTACAACCATATTTTTATTTTTGGGTTACCAGGTGCCTATTTTAAACAGTCCATAAAGCACTCAGGACGGCCCCCGTGGATAGAGGGCCGTAGTAGGGTACTCCCATAGCGGGCATGGACAATAGGAGTCCCGGTAAATGCATTTACAACCATATTTTTATTTTTGGGTTACCAGTTGCACAACAATGCACGTGCATTTGCAATATGATTCTATAGTGAAAAAACACCACCAAATGGACATGATGAAATCAACACAACGAGTGATGGAAAGGAACAACTATCACTGCTCGGCCATCCTGTGTTCATCAGGCCAGTCAATTTTGCATTTTTGAGCAAAATTTCATATGGTAAATGCCCATTGAACCATATTGCAAATGCACGTGCACTTGCAATATGATTGTATGTGAAAAAACATCACAAAATGGACAGGATGAAGTCAACACAACGAGCGATGGAAAGGAGCAACTATCACTGCCAGGCCATCCCGAGTTCATCTGGCCAGTCAATTTTGCATTTCTGCATGATTTTTGAGCATGTCAAATTTCATATGGTAAATGCCCATTGAACCATATTGCAAATGCACGTGCACTTGCAATATGATTGTATGTGAAAAACATCACAAAATGGACAGGATGAAGTCAACACAACGAGCGATGGAAAGGAGCAACTATCACTGCCAGGCCATCCCGAGTTCATCTGGCCAGTCAATTTTGCATTTCTGCAGGATTTTTGAGCATGTCAAATTTCATATGGTAAATGCCCATTGAACCATATTGCAAATGCACGTGCACTTGCAATATGATTGTATGTGAAAAGACATCACAAAATGGCATTCTGAAATCAACACAAAAATGGCATCACCATAGTCTCCAGACTGTGCCGAGTTCAACGAGACGCCCGCTTGACCGTAGCTCGTTCTGAGTGCAGCGACCTTGAAAAAAAGAAGGCCCAAAATGAAGCCTGCCCCACAATGTCATTTGATTTTGGGTGGCAGTGAGAGAACCGTTAGGGTGAGAAGCACAATTCGACCTCAGGTACGTTCCTAAGGTCCTCCCGATCCGTGCAAGCCTAACCTTGACCCTGTGGCATTAACCCTTAACAGTTAAAAGAAGGTGTTTACATCAAACAGTTTGCATTGACTTCTCTCCCCATAGGAATACATTGCCTGCACCTCTAAATTCAACCTGAAGCCTATGTGGGTTATGAATGCCTAATGAACCTGTCTTCTATGACAGTCCATCAGACCACTATGAGGTCTACCTGTGTCGATTCTAAGCTTCCTGGAGCAAACGGAAGTGGTTAAATTGACCCAAAAGGTGTTTTGATGTACATCACCTTCAAAGGTGAAAATGACCCCATTCAACACTGTGTAGATCGTAGATAGGTCAATTCTTAACTTAAAGACTTAAAACTCAGGATTCTGTAGGTTTCTATGTCAGTCAAGACATGTGTTGACTTATAGCTTCCTGTGCCAACCGGAAGTGCCTTTAATTGGGTCACACTGTCTGTTTTGAAGGGTTAGAAAAGTCACATCTCTCCAAAACTTCATATGTGTGACTAGGTAACCCTCCTAAACTGTAAATCAGTCATTTCCCCCAGGAGATGTCAAAGAAAAGCTCTCATACACACACACAGCAAGGATGGAGTGACAAAGTGCGGTGCTTAAAGACACAGAGAGCAGGCAATGGCATTACCATAATCCCTAGGCCGTGCCGAGTTCAACGAGATATCCCGCTTGACCGTAGCTCGCTTGCATTTTACAACCATATTTTTATTTTTGGGTTACCAGGTGCCTATTTTAAACAGTCCATAAAGCACTCAGGGCGGCCCCCATGGATAGAGGGTCGTAGTAGGGTACTCCCATAGCGGGCATGGACAATAGGAGTCCCGGTAAATGCATTTACAACCATATTTTTATTTTTGGGTTACCAGTTGCACAACAATGCACGTGCATTTGCAATATGATTCTATAGTGAAAAAACACCACCAAATGGACATGATGAAATCAACACAACGAGTGATGGAAAGGAACAACTATCACTGCTCGGCCATCCTGTGTTCATCAGGCCAGTCAATTTTGCATTTTTGAGCATGTCAAATTTCATATGGTAAATGCCCATTGAACCATATTGCAAATGCACGTGCACTTGCAATATGATTGTATGTGAAAAGACATCACAAAATGGACAGGATGAAGTCAACACAACGAGCGATGGAAAGGAGCAACTATCACTGCCAGGCCATCCCGAGTTCATCTGGCCAGTCAATTTTGCATTTCTGCAGGATTTTTGAGCATGTCAAATTTCATATGGTAAATGCCCATTGAACCATATTGCAAATGCACGTGCACTTGCAATATGATTGTATGTGAAAAAACATCACCAAATGGACATGATGAAATCAACACAACGAGTGATGGAAAGGAACAACTATCACTGCTCGGCCATCCTGTGTTCATCGGGGCAATCAATTTCACATTCCTGCAGCATTTTTATAGCATGACAAATTCGTGATGGTACCTGCCCATTGAACCATATTGCAAATGCACAGTGACTTTGCAAAAGTAAGAAAACATAAACAAATGGACATAATGAAATCACCATATTTTTATTTTTGGGTTACCAGTTGCACAACAATGCACCTGCATTTGCAATATGATTCAATAGTGAAAAAACATCACCAAATGGACATGATGAAATCAACACAACGAGTGATGGAAAGGAACAACTATCACTGCCCGGCCATCCTGTGTTCCCATAGCGGGCATTAATATCAGAATGACCGGTAAATGCATTTTGGAGCATATTTACATTTTTGGGTTACCGGGTGCACAACAATCAGTATCCATCGTAATATTTTAAACAGTCCACAAAGCACTCAGGACGGCCCTGACAGAGAGAGGGCCGTAGTAGGGTGCTTCCATATCGGGCATTAATATGAGAATGACCCTTAAATGCATTTAGGACCATATTTGAATTTTTGGGTTCCCAGGTGCACCCACTTTATTTTGGGTTCCCAGGTGCACCCACTTTATTTTGGGTTCCCAGATGCACAACTTCTATTTTGGGTCACCAGGTGCACGCGGTTCCTAACAGCGCAGCTATCTGCTTTATAGCCCGAGGGAGGGTGCTTAAGTGTGGGTGCCCTGGTTCACCTGGTGTGCGAGGTTGTGGAGGTGGGGGGGTCCCCTGCTGGAATCATCCCCGGAAATAGAGGAGTGTTACCTGGGTGGTGAGTAAGGGCCTACAAGCCTGGAGGTCCATGTTTTAATTTTTGGGTTACCAGTTGCACGTTTTCAATCACCAGTTGCACGTTTTCAATCACCAGTTGCACAACAATCAGTATCCATCGTGATATTTTAAACAGTCCATAAAGCACTAAATGACGGCCCCCACGGAAAGAGGGCCGTAGTAGGGTGCTTCCATAGCGGGCATTAATATGAGAATGACCCTTAAATGCATTTTGGAGCATATTTTAATTTTTGGGTTACCAGTTGCACATGTTCAATCACCTCAACAGGTGCACAGCAATGAGTATCCATCAGAACATGTTAAAGTGTCCATACATCACTCAGGACGGCCCCTATGGAAAGAGGGCCGTAGTAGGGTACTCCTATATCGGGCATTAAAATCAGCATGACCGGAAAATGCATGTAGGACCATGTTTTATTTTTTGGGTTACCAGTTGCACGTTTTCAATCACCAGTTGCACAACAATCAGTATCCATCGTGATAT
>NW_024607785.1:7500-37076 GCF_018296145.1 Oncorhynchus tshawytscha | reverse complement strand
CCTGGGATTGGGCTGGCCAACACGATTCGGTTTGCTTGGAAGGAAAAGGAGTTGGAGCCTTTAGGACGGGAAACTTTTGGAAGGATAATATTGATGGGGATTCTAAAGCTGACGGTGAAGGACGTGTTTTGTTTCCAAGGCAACTCGTTGGAGGGAGCATACAACGTGGCACTAAATACAGAGGAGAAACATGATGATATCCTGAGAAGGGCAAGAGCAGTGGGAGGTGAGAGGCCGATGAGCCACTATGAAATAACAAGCCTGGCGAAGAACAACTTTAGGGTTGTAACTGTCAACATTTACAACCCATACGTTAGAGGACGAAGAGGTGAGGGCCTTTCTGGGGAGATACATGGATAACGTTTCCTCAGCAAGGCACCTCAAAGACTCCCTTGGGTTTTGGAATGGGAGGAGAGGCTTCCAGGCCCTCCTCAGGGAGGACCCAAAGGGACATGGTGGCTACCTCCATCCTCCTGCTATGTTCTCCCTAGGGGCTGACAGGGGACGTTGTTTTATGCACGTCAGCCCCCATTTTGCAGGCGCTGTATGGCCTACGGCCACATATTCGCCTCGTGCAGCACAAGGAAATGCAGATTTTGTGGATCTGAGGAACACGAGGCGAGGGATTGTGACAAGCCTAAGGCGTGCCACGGGTGTGACTATATTTTTGTACCCAGGTCTTTGGGTAAGTTGTCTGGGCGGCTGTTGCCTGTTTTCTTTTCGGATCACGACGGGGTGCTCCTGCAGGTGGGGTCGCCAGTCTGCCTCTTTGGTAGGGGTACTGGAAGTTAGATCGGGATGTGCTGGAGGAGCAGGCTTTTGTTGACGGGTTTTATGGTTTCTTTTGGAGGCTTGAAGGCCTCTGGTCCATGTGCGAGGGTGTTAGAGTGGTGGGAATTAGTTAAGGTGAGGATTAGGGCTTTTATAATAGGGTATTGCAAGAGGAAAAAAGGGAGGAGAGGAGGGAGGTGGATCGTATCCAAAGGTTAATTGAACTCTAGTACGAGGCAGGCAACCTCGGCGGGTCGTTTGACTGGGAGAGATCCGCAGCCCTAAAGGCGCAGCTCAGGGAGTTGCAGGAGCGGAAGGCTCGAGCTTTCCTGGAGCGTGCGCATAGTGGCTTTCTAGAACACAATGAGACTTGTTCTGCTATGTTCTTTAAGTCGGTTAGGGCCAGACAGAGTAGGAAGGTAATGCATGGCGTTAGGGAAGAAAATGGTAGTATAGTTAGAGAACCAGAGGATATGGTCAGGGTGACAACTGATCATTTCCAAGGTTTATTTAAGGAAAGGGAAATAGATGTAGAGCAGGGAAATGTGTTTTTAGAACACTTGTCCAGGCGGTTGCCGGAGGACATTAGAGAAGTGATGGAGGCCCAGATTTCACTAGAAGAGGTTGAGAGCGCTCTTAGGAGGATGGGAAAAGGGAAGGTGCCTGGGATGGATGGGCTGCCGGCTGAGTTTTATCTCAAGTTTTGGGGTATACTTGGACCAGTGGTCCTCGAAGTCTTGAAGGCCATCCTTGAGACGGGGGTCCCGGGGGGATCAATGGCTGTTGGTGTGCTGTCACTTTTATATAAGAAGGGGAAATAACAGACCTTGGCAACTGGCGGCTGTTGACCATGCTGTGTGTAGATTACAAGCTACTTGCAAAGGTTTTAGCAGACCGGTTGCGCACAGCCCTTCCCTACGTCATCCATGAGGATCAGACGTGCGGGGTAGAGGGCCGCTCTATTAGATGGAACCAACAGTTAATCAGGGACTCCATCGCTTGGGTTGAAGATAGAGGACTGCCTTTAATGGTAGCAGCGCTAGATCAGGCGAAAGCCTTTGATCGCGTGAATAGATCCTTTTTATTCAGAGTGTTAGGTCGATTAGGATTTGGGGAGAAGTTCATAGGATGGATTCGTACATTATATGTCGGAGCGGGGTGCCGAGTTAGTGTAAATAGTCACTTGGGTGACGTTTTTGACCTCTCGTCTGGGGTCAGGCAGGGGTGCCCACTCTCGGCTCTCCTCTTCGTTCTGTACATGGAGCCTCTGGGGGCTGCCATTAGGGCAGACACAGGGGTGGAAGGCTTGTTGATCCCTGGAAGTGGTGGCCTGCGTGTTAAGATGACGCAGTACGCCGACGACACTTCCTTGCTGCTGTGCAAGGACTCGTGCCTGACAAGGTCCCTTGCCATCTTTGGGGATTTCACCCGAGCGTCGGGAGCGGTTCTGAACCATGCAAAGTCTTCCGTCAAGTTTTTCGGAAGATGGCATGGTAGAACGGATGTGCCTGGGGGGTTATCTCTCTGTGAGGGGGCCCTGAGGATTCTCGGGGTCCATTTTGAGACCTCCGGCTCAGCGACGCTAAACTGGAACATGCGTATCGCAGTGGTACAGAGGAAGCTAGCAACGTGGAAGGCTAGGTATTTGTCTTTTATGGGCAAAGTCCTGGTCCTAAAGGTGGATGTGTTGCCGTCTCTTTTGTATTTGGCGTACATCTACCCATTGCCGGCTTGTCTGAGGAGGCCTCTAGTGAGGCTTGTGTTTCAGTTCATGTGGAGTGGCAGGTGCGAGTGGGTCGCCAGGGCACGCATGCTCTGTCCCATCGGGGAGGGAGGTAGGGGGGTACCACATTTCCCCCTCAAGCTGGACACAATTTTTGTTTCTTTCTTGTTAACGGAGCTTGCTCATCCAGTGATACACCCGTCCGGTTACCTCCTGCGGGTGTTCTTCTCGTATCAGGCGAGAAGCGTAATGGTGTGGTCTAACACGGGTCCTCGGGCGGAACAGCTGCCGTGGCACTTTGGTCATGCGGCCAAGTGGCTGCGTGCGCACCCTGAGGTTGAAGTTGCCCGAGTAGGTTTAGATCACAGGCACCTGTACGAGGAGGTCAGAAAGGCAGGGAGTCCGGCGCCTGTAGTGGGCATCTCGGAAGTGGTCTGGGAGGGAGTGCAGGCGCGGGGTCTGGACAACAGGCTCAAGGACCTGAATTGGTTGAGCCTCCATAAGTGCTTGCCGGTACGTTCCATCATGTACCAGTATAGTTTGGTGCAATCCCCCACCTGTCCAAGATCCTCTTGTGGCAGGGAGGAGACTGTGCGCCATGTCTTTTGGGACTGTGCCTTTGCCGGAGTAGTATGGGCTAGGGCACGGGTGTTGTTAGGTTTGGTAAGGGGGGATTTTGTATTGACGTGGGCCAGGTTAGAGAGAGGTGTAGGGAGAGCGAGAGGGATGGATAGGGACAGGTGTCTGCTCTGGTTTCTCATGAGTCTCTTTAAACGGGGGCTGTGGGAAGCCAGGCAGAACATGGTGAAGACAGGGAGAGATTGGGGGTGGAAGGGATAGTGAGGAGGGTGGAAGGAGATTTGAGGGGGAGGATGAAGAGGAGCAGAGGAAGTGGGGGCAGCATGCTGCTCGGGAGAGGTGGAAGGGGGTTTAGGGCTGGGTGTCATTTAGATTTGTAAGAGGATAGATTAGGGACGGGGAGATAGGGAAAGGTAGTTTGTAGGGTGACGGGGAGGGAAGATGCTCCCCTGAGGTTTTGTTTGGGGTTTTTGTTTAGTTAAATTAGTTAAATTAAAATACCATTATTTGAGTATGTATGAAAATTATGAGTTGTAAAGAATGAATGGTATTGAAGATAATACGTTATTTTTATTTTAAAAAATAAAAAAAGATAGGGCTGTTTAGGTTTTCACACGTTTATTGTTTTTGTTAGTTTATTCATGTATAGTGTCTTAACAAATTAAACATGAATAACCACCACGCTGCATTTTGGTCCGCCTCTCTTTCACCAGAAGAAAACCATTACAATATGTTGAAAAACAGATCATAACATGCATATCAGCGAATATTTACGGACTGTTTGCCTCATTTGCATATTTTAATTTAAAAATAAATAAAACTTGTAATACAATAATATCTTGTATACTTTCAACTGGTAAAGTTTCAGTCTAATGACAGTAAAGAAAAAAAAACTATTACCCTGTGGTGCCTGGCCTTAAGACATTAGAAGAAGACAAAAATGTATGTTGCCAATTGAACAACATCTATTGCCGGATAAATCAATGTTAAAGTTTACATAGCTGGCCGTACATGTGTCACGGAAGATTTCCTCCTCTTCCTCTGAAGAGGTGAAACAAGGATCGGACCAATACGCAGCATGGTAGGTGTCAATGGTTTTTAATAAGAAAACCTAAACACAGATACAAAATAATAAAGTGAACTGGCAACGAAACAGTCCCATGTGGCACAAACACTGACACAGGAAACAATCACCCACAAAATACCCAAAGAATATGGCTGCCTAAATATGGTACCCAATCAGAGACAACGATAAACACCTGCCTCTGATTGAGAACCAATCCAGGCAACCATAGACTTACATAAACACCTAGAATGAACACAACCCCACTTCTACTCCATAGGCTGGGATCCGTACTACTCAGCTGTTGCAATAGCGCATCTTTCACTGGCTGTCCACTGCCTTCAAAAACAATGATTGATAGGCAGCTTAAACGTATTGCATTAAACCATCATTGGGTTCAAAAACACATTCCGCAAGGCGCAAATCCGCAAGGCGCAAATCCGCAAGGCGCAAAAAGCTAAATGAGAGAGCAGCAGCGTGATTCACATCAATAGTAAGTGATATCCACATTGCCGTAGACTACACCACTGCTGTCATCTTTACCTCCAAGCGTTTATTCAAGTTGGATAATCTTTGGATGCCGACAGCAGTCGCACCATTGGAAGACATAGCTTGGACTGAAGCCTACAAAAGCCCATTCCTGCTCTTTTCCCACCATCGATCAAACACGTTTGGTGTGTCATCATAGTGGTCTCTGACTTATAGTTAGACTTGCTCAGGTGGAACAAACTTCAATTTGCGCCTTTTTAAAATGATCTGTAATCTAGTTTTTCAAAAGTATCTGCAATCTGATTACAATATTTTTTATTTCTGGTCTGTGGATGAAAATAAAGTACAATTGAATAATTCAACATTTGTAACTTCAGTGAGACAAGGTAATTTAATGTACTTGGCAGTTAGTGCCTTGTCTGGCCCCTTTCTATGCAAATGATCTTTGAGGAATGGAGTTGTGCAGAAGACTCCTAAGGACACTAAATCTTTTCGACAGGAGAGGTTTACCATTATGTAGTAGAGAACCAAACATAATACATTAAAATACTTCAATCATTCAATCAAATGTATTTATAAAGCCCTTTATACATCAGCCTAAAACCCCAGAGAGCAGACAATACAGATGTAGATGCATGGTGGCTAGGAAGGAAGAAGTTGAGAGAGGAACAGGCTCTATGTTCTGAATCATATTTTGCTTATATATCGAAACACTTATCTTCCTCTGTCTTTTTGACTACTAAACATAGAAACTCGCTATTTTCACATATGTTGATGTTGGGGTGGTGCTGGAGATTATGCATATGAAGTTCAAAAATTCAGTTCAACAAAAAAGCTAAAGTGTGTAATGAGGGAAATACGTGTCTCTAATATGGTCATACATTTGGCAGGAAGTTAGGAAGTGCAGCTCAGTTTCCACCTCATTTTGTGGGCAGTGTGCACATAGCCTGTCTTCCCTTGAGAGCCAGGTCTGCCTACGGCGGCCTTTCTCAATAGCAAGGCAATGCTCACTGAAACTGTACATAGTCAAGATTTCCTTATTTTGGGGTCAGTCACAGTGGTCAGGTATTCTGCCACTGTGTACTCTCTGTTTAAGGCCAAATAGCATTCTAGTTTACTCAGTTTAAAAAAATATTTCCAATGTGTCAAGTAATTATCTTTTTTGTTTCTCATGATTTGGTTGGGTCTAATTGTGTTGCTGTCCTGGGGCTCTGTGGGGTGTGTTTGTGTTTGTGAACAGAGCCCCAGGACCAGCTTGCTTAGGGAACTCTTCTCCAGGTTCATCTCTCTGTAGGTGATGGCTTTGTCATGGAAGGTTTGGGAATCGCTTCCTTAGGCCAATACCATCCAATGATCAAATCCCCGAAAAGAGCTGTTCAATTCTACAACCTCCTAAAAGGAAGTGATTCCCAAACCTTCCACTGCATCTTGCCTATGCCGTTCTGTACCATCACTCATTCATATATCTTTATGTACATATTCTTTATCCCCTTACACTTGTGTGTATAAGGTAGTAGTTGTGGAATTGTTAGGTTAGATTACTCGTTGGTTATTACTGCATTGTCGGAACTAGAAGCACAAGCATTTCACTACACTCTCATTAACATCTGCTAACCATGTGTATGTGACAAATACATTTTATTTGATTTAGCCTTCTTGGCTTTTTGTCTGGCTGTTTGTATGCAAATGATCTCTCTGGGGAATAGTGGTGCCAAAGTCTCCAACGCACACTAAATGTTTCCGACAGGAGAGGTTTTGCATTATACCGCAGAGGTGTGACTGAACTATGCTGGTGAATTTGACCTAATGAGTCTCATACTACGTCTATTCAACTTTTTGGACTTTATACCTTCTTATCAAAACCGCCTCAGGGAGCAAACCAGATTAAAAAAACTCCACTCTATGCTATCAATCTACATCACATTTCAGTTGGTATTTGAATGTTGCTACAACTTCCACTGAACTTTATATGTGACTATAAAATAATCTGTTTGACTAAAGGTGCATAACGGCATATGGCTCCACTAGGAAATGTTCTCATCTTATAGGCACTGTATTATTGTCAGTGTAACAGTATAGCTTCTGTCCCTCCCCTCGCTCCTCCCTGGGCTCGAACCAGCAACACAACGACAACAGCCACCATCGAAGCAGCATTACCCATGCAGAGCAAGGGGAACAACTACTAGAAGGCTCAGAGCGAGTGACGTTTGAAACGCTATTAGCGCGCGCTAACTAGCTAGCCATTTCACTTCGGTTGCACCAGACTCATCGTGAGTTGATAGGCTTGAAATCATAAACAGCACAATGCTTGATGCACAACAAAGTGCTGTTTGAATGAATGTGTACGAGCCTGCTTCTGCCTACCATCGCTCAGTCAGATACTTAGATACTTGTATGCTTGTATGCTCAGTCAGATTATATGCAACGTAGGACACGCTAGAAAATATCTAGTAATATCATCAACCATGTGTAGTTAACTAGTGATTGTGATTGATTGTTTTTTATAAGATAAGTGTAATGCTAGCTAGCAACTTACCTTGGCTTACTGCATTCGCGTAACAGGCAGTCTCCTTGTGGAGTGCAACGAGAGAGAGGCAGGTCGTTAATGCGTTGGACTAGTTAACTGTAAGGTTGCAAGATTGGATCCCTCGAGCTGACAAGGTGAAAATCTGTTGTTCTGCCACTGAACAAGGCAGTTAACCCACCGTTCCTAGGCCGTCATTGAAAATAAGAATGTTTTCTTAACTGACTTGCCTAGTTAAATAAAGGTATAATAAAAAATATATAGATTTTTTTTTTTTTTTAATCGGCAAATTGGCGCCCAAAAATACCGATATCCGATTGTTATGAAAACTTGAAACCTTGCTGTCGGAGGCCAAGCAATTGCCATACCAGGCAGTGATGCAACCAGTCAGGATGCTCTCGATTGTGCAGCTGTAGAACCTTTTGAGGATCTGAGGACCCATGCCAAATATTTTCAGTCTCCTGAGGGGGAATAGGTTTTGTTGTGCCATCTTCACTACTGTTCCTTGCTCAGAACATGAGAACATATGAAAGCTGGTGGTGGTGGTGTGTGTTTGGACCATGTTAGTTTGTTGGTGATGTGGACACTAAGGAACTTGAAGCTCTCAACCTGCTCCACTACAGCCCCATCGATGAGAATGGGGACGTGCTCGGTCCTCCTTTTCCTGTAGTCCATAATCATCTCTTTTGTCTTGATAACATAACGTTAAGAGAGAGGTTGTTGTCCTGGCAACACACATTGAATAAATTCCAGGCTGACTACATGGTTTATGGCGCTGGTGAGGGTGATAGGTGTCTACCCCTCAGGGCGCCACAATACTGAATACAACTGTAAACATATCAACTTCCTTATTTGTCCTAGTTATTTTGGAAGTTCTAATGGAGTATGTAGTGTGGTATTACTAATATAAGAATAAATACACGAAGGGGAGGGAATGAGTGCACACTTCTGGAGAAACGTTTGAATACAGCCAAAACGTAGCCTCGTAATTATTAGTTGACCTCATTTTTGTTGACTTGTTCATCAGGAATTGACTGTGTCTGTCGGTTACAGAGTGGCCTCATACAACCTGAACCGGTCACAAACTGCCAAACTATTCCAGAACCAATCATTTTCATAGTCCACAGTAATATGCTTATTATAACAGTTGACATACTGTATGTGTTAGTTACTGTAACTATGGTGTTCATCAGAAATGTAGTGGTGTTGTACTAGAGGTCAGCTGTATGTATGACTCCCCCTGGTGGCCCTCAGGGAAATACACATCCCAACCAACAGTAACGTCAGATCAGTGGTCACCAACCTTTTCTGAGTCAAGATCACTTTCGGAGTCAAAATGCTGAGATCCACCACTCTGATTTTTTATTAACTTGACTTAAGAAATGTACGCCTATGCAACATGAACCAATTAAAAACAGTACTGTAGCAGTGAGGGTTGTGCAGTAAGCTAGATGCTCAATACATTATTACTGCATACTGGCTTTGCTTGAATTTACCTTGTTGTTCGGGACATTTTTTTAAATTATATTTCAAAATATGAGATTGGCTATATGATCACACCGGTCAGTCTCAGCGGAGGGAGAGGGCAGCAGACTGAGGGTCAGTCTCAGCGGAGGGAGAGAGCAGCAGACTGAGGGTCAGTCTCAGCGGAGGGAGAGAGCAGCAGACTGAGGGTCAGTCTCAGCGGAGGGAGAGAGCAGCAGACTGAGGGTCAGTCTCAGTGGAGGGAGAGAACAGCAGACTGAGGGTCAGTCTCAGCGGAGGGAGAGAGCAGCAGACTGAGGGTCAGTCTCCGTGGAGGGAGAGAGCAGCAGACTGAGAGTCAGTCTCAGTGGAGGGAGAGAGCAGCAGACTGAGGGTCAGTCTCAGCGGAGGGAGAGAGCAGCAGACTGAGTGTCAGTCTCAGTGGAGGGAGAGAGCAGCAGACTGAGGGTCAGTCTCAGTGGAGGGAGAGAGCAGCAGACTGAGGGTCAGTCTCAGTGGAGGGAGAGAGCAGCAGACTGAGGGTCAGTCTCAGTGGAGGGAGAGAACAGCAGACTGAGGGTCAGTCTCAGTGGAGGGAGAGAGCAGCAGACTGAGGGTCAGTCTCAGTGGAGGGAGAGAGCAGCAGACTGAGGGTCAGTCTCAGCGGAGGAGGGCGAGAGCAGCAGACTGAGGGTCAGTGTCAGCGGAGGGCGAGAGCAGCAGACTGAGGGTGTCTCAGCGGAGGGAGAGAGCAGCAGACTGAGGGTCAGCCTCCGCTCTCCCTTTTTCCTCCACTAACACTGACCGAAAAGGAACACAGTCTTCCAGCTGATGGCAAAACTCCAGTCGCACAATATTATTTCTGCCTCATGCACAAATTCATGTTGTTAGTCATATGAACAGAGAAAGTGAAATATTCCTGGATATTAAAAAAGACCCAAGCCGCTAATAATAACAATGCAAGTCTATAGATACACTTTCCTCCTCATTCATTACTGCTGCACTGCTTGTTGTAGCGATAAGTGGAAATATGAAGAACACATATTTTATGGGTTATAAAAGTGTTGAATACAAAGTGTTGACAGTGCTGAGTAAGAACTTAAACATGAACTCACTCATAAACAGCAGCTCTTTGCTGTATTCGTTGACAGTCTCTCTCTAGTTAAGGTTTTAAACAGCAGCTCTTTGCTGTATTCGTTGACAGTCTCTCTCTAGTTAAGGTAGTAAACAGCAGCTCTTTGCTGTATTCGTTGACAGTCTCTCTCTAGTTAAGGTAGTAAACAGCAGCTCTTTGCTGTATTCGTTGACAGTCTCTCTCTTAGTTAAGGTTTTGCTGTAAACGTCTTTGAAATTTCACAGTCTCATCAATTTTGCCGTAGCTTTCTTTTATGCCTGCTACTTTACTGCAGACTCTATCATCTGAGCAATCTGATTGGCCAGCGGTGTCATAAATGCACTTGACTTCCTCTCCAGGCCCACCGGGAAGACAGAGTTTGTACCTTCAGACACATGAAAAGGCAACAGTTTGCCTACCCGGCGCGCAGGGCAGCTGAATTGGCTGCACCTGCCACTAACAGCCTGAGACTAATAAAACAAAATAGGAACACATGGCTTTATCGTTGGGTTTTTTACAGAAATGTTTGGCGATCGACTAGAAATGCCTTGGGGAAAAGTCAAAATATTAAGAACACCTGCTCTTTCCATGACGTAGACTGACCAGGTCAATCCAGGTGAAAGCTATGATCCCTTATTGATGTTAATGTTAAAGCCACTTCAATCAGTGTAGATGAAGGGGAGGAGACAGGTTAAAGAAGGAACTGAGACGCTGCTGGGTTTTTCGCTACAGTGTATCACGAATTGTCCATCCCCCAAAGGACATTCAGCTAACTTGAAACAACTGTGTGAAGCATTGAAGTCAACATGGGAAGCATTGAAGTCAACATGGGAAGCATTGAAGTCAACATGGGAAGCATTGAAGTCAACATGGGAAGCATTGAAGTCAACATGGGAAGCATCCCTGTGGAACGTTTTGACACCATGGGGGTGGGGGGTTGGGGGGGGTGCAACTCAATATCAGGAAAGTGTTGTTAATGTGTTGTACACTCAGTATATAGGGCTTTCTGTTAGAGCTTTATTCATTCATTTTATTAAATTGCCTTAAATTAAAAGGTGTATTGTGGATAGTGCATTGTGCTTGTCAACTATGCACCTTGGATTGAATCCCTGTCTTAGTGTGTAAAGAGACAAAGTTACAGTGGGATATACACTATTAATATCCTGGATTAACACACTACAGACTCTACTTTTATTAATCTGATGACTGTTATTTATCTAATCAACTAACTATGTTTAACTGTTACCCAATTAAATGAATCATGTAACAATTATCTCATTAGGAATTTGGGGCACCACGTTAGAGCGGTTGATAAAGAGTCACCATCTCCCGAATTAAACTCTAAAGGTCTTTACCTATCACATCAATAAAACAGTCAACGTGTTAATCATAACCTCGGCATCATTCTGAACAGTCGTAACAAAAAAAACAGCCATACTTATGAATCAGTACTACACAAATTGGCTTAATTACTTATTTACTAGCTAACTACATAGGATAACACAGGATAAACATACACACTTAATACATTAGAAACAGGTCCCTAGCAGACTGAAACAATATTGAGGCTTGTTACAAAAGTGATGGAGAGGGTGAGCGAGAGAGAGACAGAGACATAATACTTTGGTACATTTAGAAATGACTCTCACAGTAATCAGATACGAACCGCCACCCGTTTGGAGTAAGAAATCATGACTGTATTTACCTGTAAATGTCCTGGTTCTTGGTGTTTTTCTGTCCGAGCCAGGCCTTCTTGGAAAGGGGGTTGTGCCATTGTGCTGCATGCTTGTCAGGCTCTGATTTTCCAAAAGGAGTCCCCACCCATCTCTTCTACTGTTATTCTTCCATTCGCTCTGGGAGATGATTCTTTGAAGATAGGCTAGCCAGCCATGTCAATGGTTCCCAGTGGGGGGATGAGAGTAGTAGAATACGATGTTTTGAAAAGAGTAGTAGAATGGTCCCACTTAAATGTGCTTTTCTAGATACTTTACTTAGGACAGCTAATCAGCCGTACCAGTGATTGTCCGGGAGGTGACTTCATCGTCTCTACCTCGTGTTGATATTTCAGAGTTCAAACCACATCGGACATGAGCTGCAGCTACACGCCTCTCTGGCCTGATACGTTCATTCTTAATCCCTGAATTTGGAGAGGGAGACTCATGATCTCCTCTCCTTTAATTTACAACAGGGCGTGAGGTGTCAACCTCCCACCAGCTCTCCAGCATCAGGTGCAGCAAGTGTAGTGGCAGCATAGCCTGCCATATGAACTGTTTGGAACTCATCTGGTTTAGATGTCTTCCCCCAAAGTTTGGCCAAAAACTCTGAAAAATCCCTTAGAGGGATTGGACCAGTGCAGACGAGAGCACTGAATCCAGCTTCACACAGACATGAGCTGACGAAGGTTACCATCAGTTTTATGGTGCTTTCAAGACAACTGGGAACTCAGAAAAATATGAGGTCGGAAAATCGGAGTTCGAGAAAGAGGCCCGAGATCCTCAGTTGGAATTTCGAGTTGGATGACTGTTCAGAGTTTTTTCAGAGTTCCCAGTTGTCTTGAATGCACTGAAGTCGGAAGTGGGAGATTTCCGAGTTCTTAGTTCCCAGTTG
This sequence comes from Oncorhynchus tshawytscha, assembly GCF_018296145.1. Taxonomy (NCBI): domain Eukaryota; kingdom Metazoa; phylum Chordata; class Actinopteri; order Salmoniformes; family Salmonidae; genus Oncorhynchus; species Oncorhynchus tshawytscha. The sequence continues at coordinate 24,742 of NW_024607785.1, read as the reverse complement.
TTTTTGAACGTGGCATTAATGCTCAGAGGAAGAAGGTAGGGTATTCCCTTTGAGTCAGAAACCAAAACTCTACTTTAGTAACCCCTGAACGCATTCGGTCACATGACAGGTCGATCAGCTGTTCGATTTCACTTACCGGCATGTCAACTGAGCCAGGATCACAGTCAAACGGATTGGGAATGACGTCCCAAGTGCTCTTCCAAGTGTTTGGAGGTGTGCAGTCATCACTCGTGTGGGACACTTACTGACGCTGTTTTCTGTTAGATACATGCACAGCCGAGGGAAGGGGGCATGGCTCATTTTTCTCCAATAAGAATTATTTTCTCTGAATCCACTGATTCTGTCACTCATCTGTAGAATGTTTTTGTATATTCCTTGCGTTTAGTTCTTTCAGTTTCCAAAATATTTCTGTTATATAGGCAAGGAGTCACATTTTATTTTCATTACACAAAGAGTCAACCAAGTTAGTTTTTTTTACATTCATTATGAATGACAACAGTTCCTCTCTCAATTAAAAAAAATGTGTCCAACACTCGCCCTCGATGATCACCAAGCCTCAGTATGAAATAGAACCTTGTCATGCTCTGATCCCATATCTCCACATAGTTTTGTGAGCAGGCAGTGCAGTGGATGTGGTTTGATGAGGTTTACAATCAAAGTTACCTGCTGCAGTACATATCTGAGATCTGTGCTCAGCTCTTTGCCGCCTGTTGCTCTCGGTGTATCATAACATGCGTCCGGAGGGAGAAACATTCATAACTAGAGTGCAGAGTCCTGTCCGCCGTCCCGCCTTAGACGGAGCCCATCTGTGAAACACCCCACCATTCGAACCCATATGGAATCTGTTATTCGTCAATATGGCCACACAGTACAGTGAACATTCCCTGTGCACTTTGATGCTCGGGAATCGTGAGACAGAACAATAGATTTGAATCATTTTCATTTAAATTGTTAAGATTAACCACATTATAATGATATCGAGATACAGAGCCAATATTAAAATACATTGTTTGTATATATATACAAAGCATGGCCACACCCCCTAGTTTGGGAACCGCTGGGTTAGCATGTTATCATGTTATCATTATTCACAAAACATGGCCACACCCCTAGTTTGGGAACCGCTGGGTTAGCATGTTATCATTATTCACAAAACATGGCCACACCCCTAGTTTGGGAACCGCTGGGTTAGCATGTTATCATTATTCATTCCACAAACCGCTGTTATCATTATTCACAAAACATGGCCACACCCCTAGTTTGGGACATGGCCATCATTATTCACCATGGCCACACCCCTAGTTTGGGAACCGCTGGGTTAGCATGTTATCATTATTCACAAAACATGGCCACACCCCCTAGTTTGGGAACCCCCTAGTTTGGGAACCGCTGGGTTAGCATGTTATCATTATTCACAAAACATGGCCACACCCCCTAGTTTGGGAACCGCTGGGTTAGCATGTTATCATTATTCACAAAACATGGCCACACCCCTAGTTTGGGAACCGCTGGGTTAGCATGTTATCATTATTCACAAAACATGGCCACACCCCCTAGTTTGGGAACCGCTGGGTTAGCATGTTATCATTATTCACAAAATATTTATGATTATCTGTAATCATGGTAGCATCCATATTCATGTAAAAGTGTTCAGAAAAAGATGATATTCTTATTTACAATTAAAGTTACTCCAACACTACATTATATACCATTCATTTCATTATTGCCAAAGAAAGGCAAAAAGGTGGTACTCATGAGTACGCTTCATAGGGATGGGAGAAGCTCTGGCCAGGAACATAAAAAAACAGAAATCATAATGAATTTCAATGCTACAAAAGAAGGGTTGGACAATTTAGACAAGCTGGTAAGTGGCTACAGCTGCAAAAGAAGAACCCTATGCTGGCCACTTGTGATATTCTTCAACATTTTGGACATCTCGGCGCACAACGCATTTGTCATCTGGATGGCATTGAACCCAGATTGGAACCGAGGGAAGCTCCAGATGAGATGGCTCTTTCTCGAGGAGCTGGGCAAGTCATTGGTAAGACCTCAAATCCATAGGAGTGTTAGGTTCTAAATTAACCTATTAAAACTCACAGATGCTTAATAAAGCTCAAACCAAGTTTAATCACCCATTGGGTCGATACAGCTGCATAAGACAAAAGACATATTCACAATAGTTGTTATATATATACCCCAATTTGGGCAGAGTTTCCTCCACTCTAAATGTTACATCTCTATTGCTAGGCAAGAAGTTAAGTGATACGGTCAATAAACTGTTCCTTCTCCCTTAATGTGACCTGACCGGACCTCAACCCCTTTCCTCACTAATCCACAGCTCTCCACCCTTATCATTGCCTGCCAACGTGATCGTTTTCCCTGCACTCATTACATTCCATGCGTAATTACATTAACCATATGCATTCCTCCTACAGATAACCATTAACTTCTGGTGTAGACCCTACACTATGTCACCCCTTATGTCTAGTAAAACGTATGATTAATACTATTTAAAGTTTAGAAATCCAAACCCATCAGTAGGCAACATATCCCAAGGACCCCAGCTTCTGCAGCCACCGCGAGGAGGATTCAGGAACAGGATGCTGGTGTCCCAATCCGCACGACCCACAGAACCAACAACTCCAATATCGGAAGTAAGTGTGAGTGATGTTGTTGCATGTGTGTGTGTCTGACTCTCCTACCTTGGCCTGCTGTTACTATATATGTGAGTGAATGAGTGAGATGTTCTTAAAATTCCTGAACTAAGTATTTTCATCATTCTTAATTGCAGCCGGTAGCAACAACTGGCTCCCCTGTGGCACAGTGGTATAAGGCACTGCATCTCAGTGCTAGAGGTGTCAATACAGACCCTGGTTTGATCCCGGGCTGTATCACAACCAGCTGTGATCGGGTGTCCCATAGGGTGGCACACAGTTGTCCGGGTTAGGGGAGGGTTTGGCCATGGTAAGCCGTCATTGTTAAACAATTTGTTCTTAATTGAGTAGTTAAATACAGGAAAACAAATATATAAAATAACAAGAAGTGCTGCGATGTGTGTGGACCCAAGAAAGACTGGAAGACACAGTACACATGCATCAAGTGCATGTTAATTGTGTTAACACATTAATTGTGTTCAATGGGACTCATTTAACATTTCCATAAAATACTGTATGTAAAATTTGTTCAGTTCATAATATGAAGAGAAACTATAGATCTACTGGCAAATCCTTTTTAATCCTTGTCATATTTTTGACTTGATTCATGATGATGACTGCTAGCTTAGATTTTGAAAGTATGATGTTGACATGAACAGTCCAATCAAAGCTACTGTAGATATAATGTGATTTGACGCCATTCTATCTGTGGCCAATGACCTTGAGCCTTCTTGGATGGGCATTTCTAATGTAACTCAATGGCAGCACTGAAGGGGCTTGAATTTTAGAGCTCTGCCCTTAGACTTGGCAGTGACATACTGTCCCCATGTGTGACAGAACACTGAGCTAATCATGGCGCAACTAGAGAACATTACCAACACCTATGATCCATATTTTCTGCTGGCTGCCCCACCACCACAGAAAGCACTGAGCTAGGCTGGTAGCCTAGTGGTTAGAGCATTGGACTGGTAACTGAAAGTTTGCAATATCAAATCCCCGAGCTGACAAGGTGCAAATCTGTTAACCCAGGCAATTAACCCACTGTTCTGAGGCCGTTATTGAAAATAAGAAATAGTTCTTAACTGACTTGCCTAGTTAAATAAAGGTTAAATAAATAAATAGGCTGAAACACCTGCATTTTGGAGCTGCCTTACTCAAGAAAGCAAAAAAGAGACCATGTTTGTATGCAGCTTCATTAAAACCTCTACGGGATCGGTGTCCCCTCTGTGGGAAGGTTGAGCTAATGTGATTAGCATGAGGTTGTAAGTAACAAGAACATTTCCCTGGACATAGACATGTCTTATATATGGGTAGAAAGCTTAAAGTCTTGTTAATCTAACTGCACTGTCCAATTGACAGTTGCTATTACAGTGAAAAAATACCATGTTTTTGTTTGAGGAGAGTGCACAACAACAACAAAAAATTCATCAAGGCAACTGGTTTGATGCATTCACCTCTGAAGGTAAATAATGTACTTACATTCAGTAATCTTGCTCTGGTTTGTCTTCCTGAGGGTCCCAGAGATAAATGTAGCATCGTTTTGTTTGATAAAATCAATTTTTATATTAAAATGTAGGAACTGGGTTCTACAGTTTGAACCCCTTCTGTGTCTGCCGCGCCCCATCTAGATGTGTGAAGGTTAGTGTCTTTTCTGTAGGGAAGCTAATTATGCATAATTTATGACGTTCCTGGGATTAGTAAACTTGAATGTCTTATTACCATATAATTGTTGTATGTTCTCTATAGTTATGTACTTGAAAATGTATCAATTGACCAATTGGGCACATTTGAGCAGACGATACAACAATGTGAACAGTAATACAATGGTTCATTGGATCAGTCCAAAACTTTGCACATACATAGCTGCCATCTAGTGGCCAAAATCTAAATTGCGCCTAGACTCCTAAGTAATATAATGGCCTTTCTCTTGCACTTCAAAGATGATGGAACAAAAAATTGTAGAAAACGCATGTTTTTTTTTCTTTTTATTATATTTACGAGATCTAATGTGTTATATTCTCCTACATTCATTTCACATTTACACAAAATTCAAAGTGTATCCTTTCAAATGGTATCAACAATATGCATATCCTTGCTTCAGGTCCTGAGCTATAGGCAGTTAGATTTGGGTATGTCATTTTAGGTGAAATTTAAATTGAAAAAAAGGTTCTGATCCATAAGAGGTATTTAGGCTATGTCAGCCATATCAGCAATGTTTTTTTAAAAGGAAGTAAATGAGGCTGAATGAACTGTTTCACTGCCAGACAAGGCTCTTCTGATAGCCAGGTGTAGCAGTGGTAAGATGTTGGGACTGCTGTTGGGACAGCTTCATGTAGGCTCTAACAGTTTATGGGCCCCGTTTGTCACCTTTATAGTGTAACTCATGTATTGTTTAGTGTTGTGTTGCGCAGTCGCTTTGCTGGCATGCATAACACCTTTTTTTTTGCCCAACCAAGATGTACATGCTAAAATCGCCACTGAGTGTATGCGTGATAAAAAACGACTCTCTCTCTTTCTCTCTCTCTCTCGCTCTCCCTCCCTCTCTGTCTCTCACACACACACACATACACACACGCCCTGACCCCACTGACCATCGTGTTTTATCCCGGCATCGCAGCAGCCCCGTTAAACCGGAGACTGGTTACTTAGATACCCTACCGGAATAGTGCTAGTGCGCCTTGGGCGCGCTGTAATGTGGCAAATCTCAGTTCAGACAATCAGTTGATATGATCTTTATTCAGTGATATTGAACGTTATTATCTAATTCACTGATAATGATTATTACTGTTACTTTGTTATAGCCAACATTATGTTAATGTTGTTGATATCGTCCGTCGTTTTGTATCTGGGAAATTCGGGAAAGCCAAACAAGACCAACATTTGAAGAAGCGTAAGTTGATTTTTCGTACAATTATTTGAATTTGTGGACGTAGATCATAACGAATTCGATACGAAATGGATACATCACAGTAGGCTAGTCATTGATCAATAATATTCTGTCATTTTATATTTAACAATACAGATAACCTATTGTAGCCTAAAAAGTTTGTAATTTTATGTTTTATTTTCTTTCTCTGGTGTTTGTTTATATGCGTGCATGGTTCTCATGTACAGAGCTACAGTATACTGCATGGTTCTCATGTACAGAGCTACAGTATACTGCATGGTTCTCATATACTGCATGGTTCTCATGTACAGAGCTACAGTATACTGCATGGTTCTCATGTACAGAGCTACAGTATACTGCATGGTTCTCATGTACAGAGCTACAGTATACTGCATGGTTCTCATGTACAGAGCTACAGTATACTGCATGGTTCTCATGTACAGAGCTACAGTATACTGCATGGTTCTCATGTACAGAGCTACAGTATACTGCATGGTTCTCATGTACAGAGCTACAGTATACTGCATGGTTCTCATGTACAGAGCTACAGTATACTGCATGGTTCTCATGTACAGAGCTACAGTATACTGCATGGTTCTCATGTACAGAGCTACAGTATACTGCATGGTTCTCATGTACAGAGCTACAGTATACTGCATGGTTCTCATGTACAGAGCTACAGTATACTGCATGGTTCTCATGTACAGAGCTACAGTATACTGCATGGTTCTCATGTACAGAGCTACAGTATACTGCATGGTTCTCATGTACAGAGCTACAGTATACTGCATGGTTCTCATGTACAGAGCTACAGTATACTGCATGGTTCTCATGTACAGAGCTACAGTATACTGCATGGTTCTCATGTACAGAGCTACAGTATACTGCATGGTTCTCATGTACAGAGCTACAGTATACTGCATGGTTCTCATGTACAGAGCTACAGTATACTGCATGGTTCTCATGTACAGAGCTACAGTATACTGCATGGTTCTCATGTAAAGAGCTACAGTATACTGCATGGTTCTCATGTACAGAGCTACAGTATACTGCATGGTTCTCATGTACAGAGCTACAGTATACTGCATGGTTCTCATGTACAGAGCTACAGTATACTGCATGGTTCTCATGTACAGAGCTACAGTATACTGCATGGTTCTCATGTACAGAGCTACAGTATACTGCATGGTTCTCATGTACAGAGCTACAGTATACTGCATGGTTCTCATGTACAGAGCTACAGTATACTGCATGGTTCTCATGTACAGAGCTACAGTATACTGCATGGTTCTCATGTTTATAGTTGGTTCCCATACAGTACATACAAGTGTTCTTGCAGGGCGTTTATGTCTGCTTACCTCATAACAAATGCAATAAGCATCTCATCATCATCTTAATCACATCATCATTTTGAATCACCCTCCTCTTCCTCCTCCTCACCCCTCCCATATAACATCTCTAAAGTATAGCGTCTAAAACATCATTGTGTTGGTCCCTGATATAATAGCATACAGAGTTCAGCCAGGCAGACAATGACTGATTGGCCCAAATCATAGCCCTGCAATTCACACAGTCAGCCAGTCCAACAGTCAGCCAGACAGCCAGCCAATTAGACAGTCAACCAGTAAAACAGTTAGCAAGTCAGGCTGCCAGTCAGCCAGTAAGTAAGCCAGCCAGTCAGCCAGTCAGCAAGTCAGCAAGTCAGTCAGTCAGAAACACAACCAAAACAAACAAGTTTGTAGAGTCATATGCTTGATGTCGTTATTGCGTGCCAAGGAATACGGGACCCGATACTCAACTTCTGACTAAATGTAAATGTAATACACTACAAGTGAATTAGTCCAAATACTTATGACACCTTCAAATGGGGAGACTGTTACACAAAAGTGCTTTCTTTTCTAAATGGTAAAACGGATATACCTACTGTATGTATAAAAATACCCTCAAATATAAGGTTACCTACTGTTACCTCAGGAGCGACATTTGAGCTCAAATCCAAAATGCTGGAGAATATCCTAATTAAAAGTTTTAGCTTCACTGTCCAAATAAATACATATAGGGAGTGTATCTGAGATACATAGTCTACTCTCTCTCTCCCTCTCGCGCGCACACGCGCCGTGACCCCATTGAACATATTGGTTTATCTCGTTATATCTGCAGCCCCGTTAAACCGGGGACTGGTTACTTAGATACCCGACCAGGATGCTGTTCGTGCGCCGTACGCGGGCTGAAATGTAGCAAATTTTAGTTCAGACATACAGCTAATATGGTCGTTCTTCAGTGACATTGAAAGTCATTATGTAATTCACCAATACTTATTATTATTGCTTCTTTGTTGTAGCCTACATTTTGTTAATGTGTTTGATCTCGTCAGTCTTTTTGCAACTGGAAAAGTCGGGAAAGCCAAACAAGACCATAGTAAGAATTTAAAGAAAGGTGAGTTGTTTTTTCATTGTGGACTTGTGGACAAATTCGATACGAAATTGATACATCACAGTAGGCTATAGTCATTGATCAATAATATTCGGTCATTTTATATTTAACAATATAGATAGCCTAATGTTGACTAAAAAGTCTGTCATTTTATGTTTCATTTTCTTTCTGTGATGTTTGTCAAAGCATCAAGCCTGCTCATGTACAGAGCTACAGTATACTGCATGGTTCTCATGTACAGAGCTACAGTATACTGCATGGTTCTCATGTTTATAGTTGGTTCCCATACAGTAAATACAAGTGTTCTTGCAGGGCGTTTATGTCTGCTTACCTCATAACAAATGCAATAAGCATCTCATCATCATCTTAATCACATCATCATTTTGAATCACCCTCCTCTTCCTCCTCCTCACCCCTCCCATATAACATCTCTAAATTATAGCGTCTAAAACATCATTGTGTTGGTCCCTGATATAATAACATACAGAGTTCAGCCAGGCAGAGAATGACTGATTGGCCCAAATCATCCACACAGTCAGTCAGACAGTCAATCAGTCAACCAGCCAGATAGTCAGAAAGTTAGCCAGTCAGCTAGACAGACAGTCATTCAGTCATTCAGCCAGCCAGCCAGCCAGCCAGCCAGCCAGCCAGCCAGCCAGCCAGCCAGCCAGCCAGCCAGCTGTCATTCATTCATTCACTCACTAAACCACCCACCCACCCACCCACTCACCCACCCACCCACTCACTCACCCACCCACCCACCCACCCACCCACCCACCCACCCACCCACCCACCCACCACTCACTCACTCACTCACTCACTCACTCACTCACTCACTCACTCACTCACTCACTCAAAACCCATTGGAGGAGAAGGTCAGAGGGGAGGAACTTCTGACTTTCTCATCCAATGCATTTTGAGAAGGATGTGAGGCGAGAGGAGAGAGGACGTGAGGGAAATGCTATTGAGATTCTCCAACTCATTCAGGGTGCTTTTCCACTGAGACTTACCCCCACACCAGTGGGCCACCAGTGTTTTACGTTAATGTAAGCTCTACCCCCAAGCCATAAGACTGCTGAACAATTAGTCAATTGGCCATCAGACCATTTACATTGACACCCCCTTCATTTGTTTTGTACACTGCTGCTACTCACTGTTTATTATCTATGCATAGTCACTTCACCCCTACCTACACCCCTACCTACACCCCTACCTACACCCCTACCTACACCCCTACCTACACCCCTACCTACACCCCTACCTACACCCCTACCTACACCCCTACCTACACCCCTACCTACACCCCTACCTACACCCCTACCTTGACTAACCTGTAGCCCCGCACATTGACTCGGTACCGGTACCCCCTGTATATTGCCTCATTATTGTTATTTTATTGTGTTACTTTTTTTTATTTTTTTACTTTAGTTTATTTGGTAAATATTTTCTTAACTCTTTCTTGAACTGCACTGTTGGTTAAGGGCTTGTCAGTAAGCATTTCACAGTAAGGTGTACACATGTTGTATTCGGGACATGTGACAAAGTTTGATTTGATTTAGTGTAATTGGGTATCCATCAGGACACTAAGGACTTGTGGCGAGCAGAATCAACAACGTCCGCATCAATCAAGACTGTTTCTTTATGACATGGTGTTAATGCCCACCGTCAGCCGTTGTTAAAATATATATATATATATTTAACTTTTATTTAACAAGGCAAGTCAGTTAAGAACAAATTCTTATTTACAATGACGGCCTACACTGGCCAAACCCGGACGACCCTGGGCCAATTGTGCGCCACCCTATGGGACTCCCAATCATGTTATGTAAATGAAGCTGAAAAGTACCCAGGGCCTTGGCTCCTAGTTAGAGCAGGTCAGCCGGAGCCGTGGCCCAGTGAGACATGGGTGCCGGCCTGCGTAGATGGAAACAGAAAAGTCTGAGCCTATTTGGTGAAACACCAGGATAAATCCTCAATGGAAACTTGGCATCAGTCGGCCAACCGCTCACTCACTCAATCACTCTCTCAATCACTCTCTCAATCAGCCAGGCAGTCAGCCAGTCAGTCAGTCAGTGTCCCTCCTCTTCCCATTCATCTACATTAGTACACATCTGTTCCTATACAGACTGAGTGCTCAGAGAGAGAGACAACAGTGAGATGTGGTAATACACACGCCGCCGCCACTCTCCTTCACTACAATTAGCAGTTCTGTTCTCTCTTTCTCTTTTTCTCTCTCTCCATCATTTATTCTGTCACTATCTCTCTCTTTTACCTCCCACCCTCTATATATTTTCTCTCTCTAGCTCCCTCTTGTTCTTTCTTTCTCTCTCCCTCCCTCCCTCCCTCCCTCCCTCCCTCCCTCCCTCCCTCCCTCCCTCCCCTCCCTCCCTCCCTCCCTCCCTCCCTCCCTCCCTCCCTCCCTCCTGAGAGTCACAGGTTTGTGATAGAGCTCATATAATTAAAGATGGACTTTGATAACTAACTCTGACTTGTGTGTGGTTTGCTCCCATGATTTGGTAAATAGAGGAAATTTCCACGACAAGATCAACAACCAAACTATTCCAAGACCAATCATGTTTTGCCATATACAGCAATAGGTTCATACAGTATGTCTGGATAAGTGTTGTGTAAGTCTTATATATTTGAACAGCACTATTGACTTTAGTAAAGACAGGAACCTCAGTTAGGGTCTTGGGGTACTGAACAATATTCAGAATCATTTTGATTTCGGAGAACCAAGTATCCCACCACACACCAGTATGGGGTGGTTACTGCTCTAGGGAGAAGAAACGGTACTGTTCTGCCCTCCCTCCCTCCCTCCTGAGAGTCACAGGTTTGTGATAGAGCTCATATAATTAAAGATGGACTTTGATAATAACTCTGACTTGTGTGTGGTTTGCTCCCATGATTTGGTAAATAAAAATTTCCACGACAAGATCAACAACCAAACTATTCCAAGACCAATCATGTTTTGCCATATACAGCAATAGGTTCATACAGTATGTCTGGATAAGTGTTGTGTAAGTCTTATATATTTGAACAGCACTATTGACTTTAGTAAAGACAGGAACCTCAGTTAGGGTTGGCAGGGGTACTGAACAATATTCAGAATCATTTTGATTTCGGAGAACCAAGTATCCCACCACACACCAGTATGGGGTGGTTGGGCTGCTCTAGGGAGAGAGAAACGGTACTGTTCTGCCCTCCCTCCCTCCCTCCCTCCCTCCCTCCCTCCCTCCCTCCCTCCCTCCCTCCCTCCCTCCCTCCCTCCCTCCCTCCCTCCCTCCCTCCCTCCCTCCCTCCCTATTTCTTTCTTTCTTTCTCTCAATCTCTCCCTCCTTTCTCCCTGTCTCTCCCCCAGCCTCTCTCCCCCTTTCTCTCTCTCTGGCGCACACCTTTCTCCCTCTATCCCCGTTGCTGTATCTCTCCCTCTCTCACCCCCTTCCCCCGATTAGGTTTTTATTCCATCCATCCAGCAGCCCAATCAAACACTTAGCGGCACTCGTTTCCATCCGCTGCTCGATTGGGCAATCTGGCCCCCATTGAAATGTGTTTATGTCTCCGTTTGTTCCGCGTCAACTGAGGTGTTCTGTCATGTGACGTAGGGAGATGTCATGTTAAGTGCAGTTATGTCTTCCTAGAGCTGGCGGCCCGGTCAAACTGAGCTATCGGGGGAGAAGGGCCTTGGTCAGGAGGTGACCAAAAACCCGATGGTCACTCTGACAGAGCTCCAGAGTTCGTCTGTGAAGATGGGGGAACCTTCCAGAAGGACAACCATCTCTGCAGCACTCTACCAATCAGGCCTTTATGGTAGAGTGGCCAGACGGAAGCCCCTCCTCAGTAAAAGGCACGACAGCCAGCTTGGAGTTTGCCAAAAGACACCTAAAGGACTCTCAGAGCATGAGAAACAGGATTCTCTGGTCTGATGAAACCAATATTGACCTCTTTGGCCTGAATACCAAGCATCATGACTGGAGGAAACCTGGCACCATCCCTACGGTGAAGCATGGTGGTGGCAGCATTATGCCGTTGGGATGTTTTCTGTGGCAGGGACTGGGAGACTAGTCAGGATCGAGGGAAAGACGAACAGAGCAAGTACAGAGCGATCTTCAAAATAAACCTGCTCCAGAGTACTCAGGACCTCAGACTGGGGCAAAGGTTCACCTTCCAACAAGACAACGACCCAAAGCACACAGCCAAGACAAAGCAGGATTGGCTTCGGCACAAGTCTCTGAATGTCCTTGACTGGCCCAGCCAGAGCCCGGACTTGAATCCGATCGAAAATCTCTGGAGAGACCTGAAAATAGCTGTGCAGCGACGCTCCCCATCCAACCTGACAGAGCTTAAGAGGATCAGCAGAGAAGAACGGGAGACACTTCCCAAATACAGGTGTGCCAAGCATTTAGCATCATACCCAAGGAGACTCGAGGCTGTAATCGCTGTGAAAGGTGCTTCAACAAAGTACTGAGTAAAGGGATAAACACAACAACTGTTTTTGCTTTTGTCATTATGGGGTATTGTGCGGAGATTGTTAAGGGGAAAAACGATTAAATCCAGAATAAGGCTGTACTGTAACAAAATGTGGAAGGTCTGAACACTTGCTGAATGCACTGTAAGTCTTGAACACTTGATAGTTCATACATGTTTGGTGCCTCATTAAATCAGTAAAGGCAAAGGAAGTAAAATGGTTTATGTTTCCTTTCACAGACACACACACACACACACACACACATACACGCACGCACACACACACACACGCACGCACGCACGCACACACACACACACACATACACACACACACAGACACACACACACACAGACACACACACACACACACAGACACACACACACACACACACACACACACACAGACACACACACACGACACACGCACACACGCACGCACGCACACACACACACACACACACACACACACACACACACACACACACACACACACACACACACACACACACACACACACACAGACACACACACACACAGCCCTGATTGCCTAATGCCCTTTCTGTCCAATGAATTGTCCTTCTATACCCAGGGCCAATTTATTTGTCACTAGGGAGTGATACTGTGACTGTCTAAATCCTCTGTGCGTGTATGTGTCCAAATACTCTATTCCCAATCCCCCTATCACCCAGTCAGGTAGGCACATCCCCTCAACCTCTCAAATTACAGGACTGAAGCTTGGTTTTAATGAAATGGTCAGGTGTGGCATAGACAAATGTAAAGTGATAGCAGGTCGGGAGACACATTCCATCAATATTTTCCAGGAGAATCATAATAACAGGAGAATCGTAATAACAGGAGAATCATAATAACAGGAGAATCGTAATAACAGGAGAATCATAATAACAGGAGAATCGTAATAACAGGAGAATCTTAATAACAGGAGAATCGTAATAACAGGAGAATCATAATAACAGGAGAATCGTAATAACAGGAGAATCATAATAACAGGGGAATCATAATAACAGGAGAATCGTAATAACAGGAGAATCATAATAACAGGAGAATCGTAATAACAGGAGAATCATAATAACAGGAGAATCACAACATCAGGAGAATAATGGTGAATCATTTTAACAGGCTTCTAACAAATTAATTCAATTTTTATTGTCACATGCTCCGAATACAACAGCTGTAAACCTTACCGTGAAATGCTTACTTACAAGCCTTAACCAACAATGCAGAGCAAGAAATAGAGTTAAGATGCTGTGGTATAAGAGATGTTGGTCCTGCATCATAAATCAACCGTAACCCATCAGATTAACTCTGGACCAATCAAGGGTCACACAGACACACACACACACACACACACACACACACACACACACACACACACACACACACACACACACACACACACACTGTCAATCCCATCCCAAAGGACCATGTGGCCTTATTCAAATGAACTATTAATCACATCAAATCACATTTATTTATATAGCCCTTCGTACATCAGCTGATATCTCAAAGTGCTGTACAGAAACCCAGCCTAAAACCCCAAACAGCAAGCAATGCAGGTGTAGAAGCACGGTGGCTAGGAAAAACTCCCTAGAAAGGCCAAAACCTAGGAAGAAACCTAGAGAGGAACCAGGCTATGTGGGGTGGCCAGTCCTCTTCTGGCTGTGCCGGGTGGAGATTATAACAGAACATGGCCAAGATGTTCAAATGTTCATAAATGACCAGCATGGTCGAATAATAATAAGGCAGAACAGTTGAAACTGGAGCAGCAGCACAGTCAGGTGGAAGTTGAAACTGGAGCAGCAGCATGGCCAGGTGGACTGGGGACAGCAAGGAGTCATCATGTCAGGTAGTCCTGGGGCATGGTCCTAGGGCTCAGGTCAGTTGAAACTGGAACAGCAGCATGGCCAGGTGGACTGGGGACAGCAAGGATTCATCATGTCAGGTAGTCCTGGGGCATTGTCCTAGGGCTCAGGTCCTCTGAGAGAGAGAAAGAAAGAGAGAAGGAGAGAATTAGAGAACGCACACTTAGATTCACACAGGACACCGAATAGGACAGGAGAAGTACTCCAGATATAACAAACTGACCCCAGCCCCCGACACATAAACTACTGCAGCATAAATACTGGAGGCTGAGACAGGAGGGGTCAGGAGACACTGTGGCCCCAACCGAGGACACCCCGGACAGGGCCAAACAGGAAGGATATAACCCCACCCACTTTGCCAAAGCACAGCCCCCACACCACTAGAGGGATATCTTCAACCACCAACTTACCATCCTGAGACAAGGCTGAGTATAGCCCACAAAGATCTCCGCCACGGCACAACCCAAGGGGGCGCCAACCCAGACAGGATGACCACAACAGTGAATCAACCCACTCAGGTGACGCATCCAGGGACGGCATGAGAGAGCCCCAGTAAGCCAGTGACTCAGCCCCTGTAATAGGGTTAGAGGCAGAGAATCCCAGTGGAAAGAGGGGAACCGGCCAGGCAGAGACAGCAAGGGCGGTTCGTTGCTCCAGAGCCTTTCTGTTCACCTTCCCACTCCTGGGCCAGACTACACTCAATCATATGACCCACTGAAGAGATGAGTCTTCAGTAAAGACTTAAAGGTTGAGACCGAGTTTGCGTCTCTGACATGGGTAGGCAGACCGTTCCATAAAAATGGAGCTCTATAGGAGAAAGCCCTGCCTCTAACTATTAGACATGGAGGTAGAGGGTTTGCTAAACTAGGAGGCTAAGACCACAGGATATCAGGATGAGTTTGACAACTAATAAAGTAGAAAGATGGCTGTACCAATCCCACATTTCCCCTTTAAGCCAATTCAGGGATCAGTCAGGGATCAGTCAAGGATCAGTCAGGGATCAATCAGCGATCAGTCGGGGATCAGTCAAGGATCAGTCAGGGATCAGTCAGCGATCAGTCAGGGATCAGTCGGGGATCAGTCAGGGATCAGTCGGCGATCAGTCAGGGATCAGTCAGGGATCAGTCAGCGATCAGTCAGGGATCAGGGTAAAATGTTGTTCTATGGTTTGATCTGACCTGTTACAGTTTTTTTCGATTGCTAAACGACAGTGGGCACAACTGGAGTCACATGTGCAAAACTCTAACTACAGTCTGCACAGCAGCAGTTCATGTGGACAAAACTCTAACTACAGTCTGCACAGCAGCAGTTCATGTGGACAAAACTCTAACTACAGTCTGCACTACCAACAGTCACCTGAGCTAAACAGTTCACATCACCTGCAAAACTCATTCCAAGCAACACAACTCTTAACACATGGCTCAAAACACGCTCAGTGCAGCCAAACACTATGCACAACCCTCACTGAGATAACACACACTGTCACTCAGAACACACTGAGAGTAAAAACACTAGCATCAAACACCAATACAGAAAATACAAACTTTTCATCTTTACAGTTTGAACAATTTCAGTGACTTCATACAAAGTAATATTTTCTTCAAAGAAAAGAGTGACATTCTTTCACATGATTTATTAAAAATTTTTAGAACATAACAATTCTTTAAGGTAAATGAAAATTAGCAGTTTGATTCAATAGTCTGTAGTAATTTACGGAATTACAGTAATGAGAAAAAAGGTAGAAACTAAAAGTACATACTGTAATTCAAACAAATAATTGAGGGGCTAATCCTGCCTCTCTCTAGCATCAGGCCACAGGTTTTCTTCAACATCACATCTAATGTTTTCTCTTGCCATGCACCTGGGGAAGAACCTTCTGGAGTGCCTTATCCATCCCTGGCAGTCCTCTGGACTCGTGTCCTCACATCCGGCACGCATGGCTTCCAAAAGAGACATTTGGTCATGTGGGTGGTGACCAAACACTTTCCACCTCCAGGCAGAGAAAAACTCCTCTATTGGGTTGAGGAAGGGTGAATATGCAGGCAGGTACAAAACCATAAATCTGTGATGTGCTGCAAACCAATCTGTGACAGCTGCAGAGTGGTGAAAAGCAACGTTATCGCAAACTATGACAAAAACTTGGGGGTTTCTTACTGGCTCCCCCTGTTCTGCTGGCACTAGCTGAGCATAGAGCTGTTCTAGGAAAGCTATAAGCCTTTCTGTGTTGTATGGGCCAATGAGTGGTGTGTTGAGAAGCAAACCATCATTGGCCATTGCAGCACACATGGTGATATTTCCCCCCGTTTGGCCTGGAACCTCCACAGTGGCCCTTTGACCTATAACATTCCTTCCTCTGCGCCGTGTTTTGGCATGGTTAAATCCAGCTTCATCGATAAATGCAAATGAATGTGGTCTTTCCAGTGCTTCCACCTCCATTACTCTCTGAAAAACAGTAAGTGCACAGTTTTACTGTAGAAATGCTAGTGTTTTTTTTTACTGTAAATATTTTGTATAGCTGTGTACGTAACCTCAGATGTCTTACCTGGGCATATTGGTATCTTTGCTCTTTTACCCGTTCACTGTTTCTCTCGAACGGTACAGTGTATAACTGTTTCATTGTAACTTGGTGTTTCTTTAGGACTCGAGCAATAGTTGTTGTGCTGACAGAATTAACATTTTCAAATATATCATTATCAGCCAGCACTATCTTGAATCTCCCGCAGTTTTATTCCATTGTTGACAACAACCATGTCCACAATAGCATTTTCCTGCGCATCTGAAAATATTTTTCCTCTTCCCCCTGTTGGGGGCAGCCTTTGGGTCCTGTTGTAAAAATATATTTTACAGTCAAACTTACTGTAATATATATCTGTGTAAATATTCTATAATTGCAATACAAAATAGATTCCTGTAATGTTTTC
>NW_024607785.1:0-2500 GCF_018296145.1 Oncorhynchus tshawytscha | reverse complement strand
AAAAGCTTGGGGTACGCTCAGTGCTCCATATTGACAATAAAAGCTTGACTCAGTGCTCCATATTGACATTAAAAGCTTGGGGTACGCTCAGTGCTCCATATTGACAATAAAAGCTTGGGGTACGCTCAGTGCTCCATATTGACATTAAAAGCTTGGGGCTCAGTGCTCCATATTGACATCAGTGCTCAGTGCTCCATATTGACATATTGACATTAAAAGCTTGGGGTGCTCCATATTGACATTAAAAGCTTGGGGTACAGTGCTCCATATTGACATTAAAAGCTTGGGGTACGCTCAGTGCTCCATATTGACATTAAAAGCTTGGGGTACGCTCAGTGCTCCATATTGACATTAAAAGCTTGGGGTACGCTCAGTGCTCCATATTGACATTAAAAGCTTGGGGTACGCTCAGTGCTCCTTTGACAATAAAAGCTTGGGGTACGTGCTCCATATTGACAATAAAAGCTCAGTGCTCCATATTGACATTAAAAGCTTGGGGTACGCTCAGTGCTCCATTTGACATTAAAAGCTTGGGGTACGCTCAGTGCTCCATATTGACATTAAAAGCTTGGGGTACGCTCAGTGCTCCATATTGACATTAAAAGCTTGGGGTACGCTCAGTGCTCCATATTGACATTAAAAGCTTGGGGTACGCTCAGTGCTCCATATTGACATTAAAAGCTTGGGGTACGCTCAGTGGGGTGACACGCTCAGTGCTCCATTAAAAGCTTGGGGTATTGACATTAAAAGCTTGGGGTACGCTCAGTGCTCCATATTGACATTAAAAGCTTGGGGTACGACATCAGTGCTCCATATTGACATTAAAAGCTTGGGGTACGCTCAGTGCTCCATATTGACATTAAAAGCTTTGACATTAAAAGCTACGCTCAGTGCTCCATATTGACATTAAAAAAGCTTGGGGTACGCTCAGTGCTCCATATTGACATTAAAAAGCTTGGGGTACGCTCAGTGCTCCATATTGACATTAAAAGCTTGGGGTACGAGTGCTCCATATTGACAAAAAGCTTGGGGTACGCTCAGTGCTCCATATTGACATTAAAAGCTTGACAGTGCTCCATATTGAAAAAAAGCTTGGGGTACGCGCTCAGTGCTCCATATTGACATTAAAAGCTTGGGGTACGCTCAGTGCTCCATATTGACAATAAAAAGCTTGGGGGTTGACACGCTCAGTGTGCTCCATATTGACATTAAAAGCTTGGGGTACGCTCAGTGCTCCATATTGACATTAAAAGCTTGGGGTACGCTCAGTGCTCAGTGCTCCTTTGACATTAAAAAAGCTTGGGGTACGCTCAGTGCTCCATATTGACATTAAAAGTGTGCTCCATATTGACATTAAAAGCTTGGGGTACGCTCAGTGCTCCACAATAAAAGCTTGACATTAAAAGCTTGGGGTACGCTCAGTGCTCCATATTGACATTAAAAGCTTGGGGTACGCTCAGTGCTCCATATTGACATTAAAAGCTTGGGGTACGCTCAGTGCTCCATATTGACATTAAAAGCTTGGGCTCCATATTGACATAAAAGCTTGGGGTACGCTCAGTGCTCCATATTGACATTAAAAGCTTGGGTGTCCATATTGACATCAAAAACTTGGGGTGCTCAGTGTCCATTTGACATTAAAAGCTTGGGGTACGCTCAGTGCTCCATATTGACAATAAAAGCTTGGGGTACGCTCAGTGCTCCATATTGACATTAAAAGACAGTGCTCCATATTGACATTAAAAGCTTGGGGTACGCTCAGTGCTCCATATTGACAATAAAAGCTTGGGGTACGCTCAGTGCTCCTTTGACATAAAAACGCTCTCCATATTGCAATAAAAGCTTGGGGTACGCTCAGTGCCTTGGGGTACGCTCAGTGCTGACATTAAAAGCTTGGGGTACGCTCAGTGCTCCATATTGACATTAAAAGCTTGGGGTACGCTCAGTGCTCCTTTGACATATTGACACGCTAAGTGCTCCAATTGACAATAAAAGCTTGGGGTACGCTCAGTGCTCCATATTGACATTAAAAGCTTGGGGTACGCTCAGTGCTCCATATTGACATTAAAAGCTTGGGGTACGCTCAGTGCTCCATATTGACAATAAAAGCTTGGGGTACGCTCAGTGCTCCATATTGACATTAAAAGCTTGGGGTACGCTCAGTGCTCCTTTGACATTAAAAGCTTGGGGTACGCTCAGTGCTCCATATTGACAATAAAAGCTTGGGGTACGCTCAGTGCTCCATATTGACATTAAAAGCTTGGGGTACGCTCAGTGCTCCATATTGACATTAAAAGCTTGGGGTACGCTCAGTGCTCCATATTGACATTAAAAGCTTGGGGTACGCTCAGTGCTCCATATTGACATTAAAAGCTTGGGGTACGCTCAGTGCTCCATATTGACATTAAAAGCTTGGGGTACGCTCAGTGCTCCATATTGACATTAAAAGCTTGGGGTACGCTCAGTGCTCCATATTGACAATAAAAGCTTGGGGTACGCT
>NW_024607784.1:0-37075 GCF_018296145.1 Oncorhynchus tshawytscha | reverse complement strand
AGGCCAATACTGTATAGTATATTCATCAAATACATTTCTGTGGTTTTAAATTGAATGCCAAATTCTCAGAGCCAGTTTCCCAGACACATTCACAGTGAGTATGCAAATACAGTAGGTACATTCAATAACATCACAATACATTTACAATATATATATAATACATGTTACAATCTCCTCCAATAGGGTGTAATTTCAGATGTTAGTCCTAGATTCTCCTCATCACACAAACTCTGACTGTTGTCTATGGTCACACCCTCAAATAGCACCCTCCTCCTTATATAATGTACTGCTTCGCCCTATTCCCTATGGAGTGCACTAATATGACCAGGGTCCATAGGGCTCTCTATAGGGAATAGGATACCATTTGGGACAGCTTTGGCTGATCAGTAAAGGTTGAGGTCATGCTCAGGGGTTACCATGGAGATAGAGGATATGTAGAATTAAAACGGGACGGCCAAACCTACTCCTGGAGAGATACTACTGGCCGTGCAGGCTTTTACTCCGACCCTGCTCTAACACACCTGATTCTACTAATCAGTCTAATCAGAACCTTGACTGGCAGAATGAGGTGTGTTAGAGCAGGGCTGAAGCAAAGACTGCAGACCCAGTAGCTCTCTGGGAGGAGGGTTGATATCACCAAGACCACTTAAGGTTCATTCGGCATCAACTAGCTTTCTGATTGGTTTACCGGCCATCAACTAGCTTTCAGATTGGTTACCTCACATATAAACCAAATGTAATGCCATAAGCAGATTTCCGTTGTGTGTAGCTGTGTTTTCAACTGTAAAATAAGTCCATGATTGGATCTTGGTCACCCATTTTATATTCTTTGTATGGTATTTCTGATCAGGTGTGACAGGTGTGTATGAATGATCACATAACAGGTGTACATGTGACAGGTGTGTATGAATGATCACATAACAGGTGTACATGTGACAGGTGTGTATGTAACAGGTGTGTATGAATGATCACATAACAGGTGTGTATGTAACAGGTGTGTATGAATGATCATGTAACAGGTGTGTATGCAACAAGTATCTTTGTAACAGGTGTGTATGTAACAGGTATCTTTGTAACAGGTGTGTATGTAACAGGTATCTTTGTAACAGGTGTGTATGTAACAGGTATCTTTGTAACAGGTGTATATGTAACAGGTATCTTTGTAACAGGTGTGTATGTAACAGGTATCTTTGTAACAGGTGTGTATGTAGTAAACTACCCAGAAGTAGAATACATTCTCTTTATAATGTTAAAAACTATAACAAGAGCACTATGGAACCATGTTAGGAACCAACAACTATATTTAATTGGTCTACGATCAGGATCAACACTGTTACTACCCATTCTACCATTAGGTTGATACCCCAACACTGTTACTATCTATTCTACCATTAGGTTGGTACCCCAACACTGTTACTATCCATTCTACCATTAGGCTGGTACCCCAACACTGTTACTGTCCATTCTACCATTAGGTTGGTACCCCACCTGTTACTATCCATTCTACCATTAGGTTGGTACCCCAACACTGTTACTATCCATTCTACCATTAGGTTGGTGTCAACTAGTTTCTTTTAAAAATAAAAGTAATTCTCGTCAATACGGTCAAGTAAAAGTGACGTGCGGCAATGGGTTTTGAAACTAAATGAAGGGCTTATGTGAAAAGTTTATGCCGCGATCACAACAACTGGGAACAACTGGGAGCTCTGAAAAATACGATGTCAGCTCTCGAGAAAGAGGACGGTTCAAATCGATTTTTCTGTTGGGGTACCAACCTAATGGTAGAATGGATAGTACCAGTGTTGGGGTACCAACCTAATGGTAGAATGGATAGTACCAGTGTTGGGGTACCAACCTAATGGTAGAATGGATAGTAACAGTGTTGGGGTACCAACCTAATGGTAGAATGGATAGTAACAGTGTTGGGGTACCAACCTAATGGTAGAATGGACAGTAACAGTGTTGGGGTACCAGCCTAATGGTAGAATGGATAGTAACAGTGTTGGGGTACCAACCTAATGGTAGAATAGATAGTAACAGTGTTGGGGTATCAACCTAATGGTAGAATGGGTAGTAACAGTGTTGATCCTGATCGTAGACCAATTAAATATAGTTGTTGGTTCCTAACATGGTTCCATAGTGCTCTTGTTATAGTTTTAACATTATAAAGAGAATGTATTCTACTTCTGGGTAGTTTACTACATACACACCTGTTACAAAGATACCTGTTACATACACACCTGTTACAAAGATACCTGTTACATATACACCTGTTACAAAGATACCTGTTACATACACACCTGTTACAAAGATACCTGTTACATACACACCTGTTACAAAGATACCTGTTACATACACACCTGTTACAAAGATACTTGTTGCATAAATCAAATCAAATCAAATCAAATCAAATTTTATTTGTCACATACACATGGTTAGCAGATGTTAATGCGAGTGTAGCGAAATGCTTGTGCTTCTAGTTCCAACAATGCAGTAATAACGAGCAAGTAATCTAACTAACAATTCCAAAAAAAAACTACTGTCATACACAGTGTAAGGGGATAAAGAATATGTACATAAGGATATATGAATGAGTGATGGTACAGAGCAGCATAGGCAAGATACAGTAGATGATATCGAGTACAGTATATACATATGAGATAAGTATGTAAACCAAGTGGCATAGTTAAAGTGGCTAGTGATACATGTATTACATAAGGATGCAGTCGATGATATAGAGTACAGTATCAACGTATGCATATGAGATGAACAATGTAGGGTAAGTAACATTATATAAGGTAGCATTGTTTAAAGTGGCTAGTGATATATTTACATAATTTCCCATCAATTCCCATGATTAA
The DNA here is from genome assembly GCF_018296145.1 of Oncorhynchus tshawytscha. Classification (NCBI taxonomy): domain Eukaryota; kingdom Metazoa; phylum Chordata; class Actinopteri; order Salmoniformes; family Salmonidae; genus Oncorhynchus; species Oncorhynchus tshawytscha. Next base: position 34,214 of record NW_024607784.1, on the reverse strand, counting down.
AGTGGCTGGAGTAGAGTCAGTGTCATTGACAGTGTGTTGGCAGTAGCCACTCAATGTTAGTGGTGGCTGTTTAACAGTCTGATGGCCTTGAGATAGAAGCTGTTTTTCAGTCTCTCGGTCCCAGCTTTGATGCACCTGTACTGACCTCGCCTTCTGGATGACAGCGGGGTGAACAGGCAGTGGCTCGGGTGGTTGATGTCCTTGATGATCTTTATGGCCTTCCTGTAGCATCGGGTGGTGTAGGTGTCCTGGAGGGCAGGTAGTTTGCCCCCGGTGATGCGTTGTGCAGACCTCACTACCCTCTGGAGAGCCTTACGGTTGAGGGCGGTGCAGTTGCCATACCAGGCGGTGATACAGCCCGCCAGGATGCTCTCGATTGTGCATCTGTAGAAGTTTGTGAGTGCTTTTGGTGACAAGCCGAATTTCTTCAGCCTCCTGAGGTTGAAGAGGCGCTGCTGCGCCTTCCTCACGATGCTGTCTGTGTGAGTGGACCAATTCAGTTTGTCTGTGATGTGTATGCCGAGGAACTTAAAACTTGCTACCCTCTCCACTACTGTTCCATCGATGTGGATGGGGGGTGTTCCCTCTGCTGTTTCCTGAAGTCCACAATCATCTCCTTAGTTTTGTTGACGTTGAGTGTGAGGTTATTTTCCTGACACCACACTCCGAGGGCCCTCACCTCCTCCCTGTAGGCCGTCTCGTCGTTGTTGGTAATCAAGCCTACCACTGTTGTGTCGTCCGCAAACTTGATGATTGAGTTGGAGGCGTGCATGGCCACGCAGTCGTGGGTGAACAGGGAGTACAGGAGGGGGCTCAGAACGCACCCTTGTGGGGCCCCAGTGTTGAGGATCAGCGGGGAGGAGATGTTGTTGCCTACCCTCACCACCTGGGGGCGGCCCGTCAGGAAGTCCAGTACCCAGTTGCACAGGCGGGCGAGACCCAGGGTCTCGAGCTTGATGACGAGCTTGAGGGTACTATGGTGTTGAATGCCGAGCTGTAGTCGATGAACAGCATTCTCACATAGGTATTCCTCTTGTCCAGATGGGTTAGGGCAGTGTGCAGTGTGGTTGAGATTGCATCGTCTGTGGACCTATTTGGGCGGTAAGCAAATTGGAGTGGGTCAAGGGTGTTGTTACATGATCATTCATACACACCTGTTACATACACACCTGTTATGTGATCATTCATACACACCTGTTACATACACACCTGTCACATGTACACCTGTTATGTGATCATTCATACACACCTGTCACATGTACACCTGTTATGTGATCATTCATACACACCTGTCACACCTGATCAGAAATACCATACAAAGAATATAAAATGGGTGACCAAGATCCAATCATGGACTTATTTTACAGTTGAAAACACAGCTACACACAACGGAAATCTGCTTATGGCATTACATTTGGTTTATATGTGAGGTAACCAATCAGAAAGCTAGTTGATGGCCGGTAAACCAATCAGAAAGCTAGTTGATGCCGAATGAACCTTAAGTGGTCTTGGTGATATCAACCCTCCTCCCAGAGAGCTACTGGGTCTGCAGTCTTTTGCTTCAGCCCTGCTCTAACACACCTCATTCTGCCAGTCAAGGTTCTGATTAGACTGATTAGTAGAATCAGGTGTGTTAGAGCAGGGTCGGAGTAAAAGCCTGCACGGCCAGTAGTATCTCTCCAGGAGTAGGTTTGGCCGTCCCGTTTTAATTCTACATATTCCTCTATCTCCATGGTAACCCCCTGAGCATGACCCTCAACCTTTACTGATCAGCCAAAGCTGTCCCAAATGGTATCCTATTCCCTATAGAGAGCCCTATGGACCCTGGTCATATTAGTGCACTCCATAGGGAATAGGGCGAAGCAGTACATTATATAAGGAGGAGGGTGCTATTTGAGGGTGTGACCATAGACAACAGTCAGAGTTTGTGTGATGAGGAGAATCTAGGACTAACATCTGAAATTACACCCTATTGGAGGAGATTGTAAACATGTATTATATATATATTGTAAATGTGTATTGTGATGTTATTGGAATGTACCTACTGTATTTGCATACTCACTGTGAATGTGTCTGGGAAACTGGCTCTGAGAATTTGGCATTCAATTTAAAACCACAGAAATGTATTTGATGAATATACTATACAGTATTGGCCTGTTAGAGGTTCATGAGAGAGGCTGAATATCAACACAACCACCTCAGTCTATCAGCAGTTTTCTCAGTGAGAGCCTCATGTCTGGAACACATTGACCATTGACAGACATAAGGAGCTGGTAACCTGTCACTCTTTTACCAATGACTTGAGAGTGGCTGAAGGACATATAAGGAGCTGTGTAACCTGTCACTCCTTTACCAATGACTTGAGAGTGTCTGAAGGACATATAAGGAGCTGTGTAACCTGTCACTCATTTACCAATGACTTGAGAGTGTCTGAAGGACATATAAGGAGCTGTGTAACCTGTCACCCCTTTACCAATGACTTGAGAGTGTCTGAAGGACATATAAGGAGCTGTTCAACCTACATTGATCTACCTGCCCAGGGACGACAGTTAAACTAGCTAGCTGGCTAAATCTGTCACATTTACAGAAATTATGATTGATGTGAAGTACCTCTGTCAAATACATTTTCAATAAATGACAGGAAAAGGAATGGAATGTATTTGTCTGTGCATGTCTATCTCTGAATGTGTGTTGGTCTCTGTGTGTGAATGTGTCTTTGATTAGTGTGATTAGTTCAATGTAACTTCACATTATAAAGAGTCTATTTTTAACTTCATATGCTATACATTATAATCATTATTTTTGGGGGGAGGGTTTGCAGAATCATTGTCTGTCATTGGTTACCCATCCTATCGTGTTACCATAACAACACAGATATGACCGTCTTGCGTCCTTCTGCCGAACCTGGTTGTTGTCACACTGCCCTCTGCTGGTAGTACTGCAAAACATCACTCAATCAAATCCTGATATAAAATAATACAAAATGCACTTGTACCAGATAAATTCATATTCTATGGGCTGAATACTGGCATTAAGTGTATGAAATCGTTACATGACATCCATGTGAATATATAATATAAACGTATACATGTTGAACCAGCCCACTGTGTTGAAATAGGAAGTACATTTATAAGGAAGTGAAGGAAGAAATGGACAATATCGGTAGAAGAAAAATGTTTCTAAGGTTTGTACTGTACCGTTCTTTTACAATTGTATGTAGACAAGTGGTTCGGAGAAGTTAGGCCATCGCACAGAGAGGGGTAAGACATCCACAAAATTGTTAAATTATTACAATACTGATTTCAACTTTCAATAATGATTATTTTAGGCTTCCTTTCATTGATGCTGATTCATATTGATCAGCCTAGTCAATATGAATCAATGTTATATTATAGTCTACAGGGCTATGAGGTAGGTAGGGTATGGGCGATTGACTGCACATGATCATGATTATTATCTTTGCGCTCTTTCACTTCACGTAAACTAGTTTCTTTGAAAAATAAAAGTAATTCTCGTCAATACGGGCAAGTAAAAGTGACGTGCGGCAATGGGTTTTGAAACTAAATGAAGGGCTTATGTGAAAAGTTTATGCCTCGATCACAACAACTGGGAACAACTGGGAGCTCTGAAAAATACGATGTCAGCTCTCGAGAAAGAGGACGGTTCAAATCGATTTTTCCCAGTCAGATTTAGTTCTTTACCGAGATCCCTGTGGTTTTGAATGTGACATTAAGTTGATAAACTCAGAAAGGTGGTGATCTGCTTTGCTCACTAGTTACCACATCCACAAAGTCAGAAGGTCCGCCTACCCGACCAATCAGATGAGGGAGTGTGATGACGTTTTAGCCTACCCGACCAATCAGATGAGGGAGTGTGATGACGCATTAGCTTACCCGACCAATCAGGTGAGGGAGTGTGATGACGCATTAGCTTACCCGACCAATCATATGGTTGCGGGAAACGCTGCAATCTCCAAATGGTAAATCTCGAGTTCAAGTTTTGAGGACCAAATAACGAAATACATTCAGGAACAAGAACTGGCAACGTCACTAAAATTCATACATCAGGAAAATACAAAAGTTTTGGCCAAAAGAATTAAGTGGGCGTTTTTCTTTTTTTTCGATAACTAGTATTTAAATGATTAGATCAACTGTTTGTTTTTTACGCACTACAAAGCCTTGACAAGAATGACGCGCTCGGCCCACTATTTATTGTTTCTGCAGTAAGGATTCACCCTCTTCAGAGAATTATTGTGTAATTTATCTGCAGGTAATCGTTGTTTTGAGCTCAAAAAGCACCTCGTAGCTGTATGTAAACCAGGGAGCGAAATGAACGGCTCTTTCACCGATGCAATTCGGTTACCGAAGTTCACCAAAAAGATCCGGTCAAAAACAACCTGTCGTTATCGAACGACCCATCACTAGTTGAAACAGGAAATATTTGTATAAGGAAGTAGAGGAAGTAACGGACGTTATCGTAGAAGAAAAATGTTTCAGAGGTTTGTAGCTTTCTTTTACAATGTAATGTCGAAAAGTATTTTTGAGAAGTTAGTTCATTATAAAGAGAGAGATGATTTAGGGGTTAAGACATCCGCCAAGTTAATACAATATTGATTTAAACGTTCAATAATTATTATTTTAGGCTTATTTACATTGGTATTGATTCATAGTGATTAAGCTAATCAATAAGATCCAATGTGATGTGAGAAAGGCTACAGGGCTATGATAGGGTATTATTGTTATAGGCTACAGGGCTATGAGGTATGGTATTATTGTTTTAGGCTACAGAGGCTTCAACTGGCTGACTTTCACTTCCTGAAAGAAGACGTGCCTCGCAATTTATAGCTGTCAATTTGAGGAACAATGGGAAAGTTTCTGTTTGAAAATTGAAACCCCACCTTTGAGAAAATGGCCCCTGAATGTTTTGGTGCACCTACTGGAGAGCTCTCCTAGTATGTCCAGCCACCCATTCAGCATTCAGTGTCACACCCCCTTTAACCTTTAAGTCTTAACCCCACCCATCTGTTTAAGGATTCACATGTGAGGTCATGTGATAAACAGTGAGTAGTGTAGTAAAGATTAATGACTAAAAGTAGTAGCCTAAACTAAGGAACAATTCCAGTTAAACAGAAAGTGTCCAGATATAAATATTGTATAAATGTTAGATGATGCTAATCCAGACACTAAACTGATGGGTCATGTGATAGAAATGTTATAGTTTGTCGAGCTGTGTCCAGCCACATCTAGCAACGTGGATGGGTCATGTGATAGAAATGCTATACCCTCCAGCCACATCTAGCAACGAGGATGGGTCTCTAATGCTCCTTGCTGACAACAACACCAGGCTTCAGAGCATCAATGCTGTAAAACAGGAAATAACTAAACCAATTGAGAAGACATTACAACCTTGCATAACATCAATTCATCTCCCTTAGTTTAGATATGAAGAATAACCTCATACAATGAAAATGATATTCACCTGAAGTGCTGGTACTTCTTGATCTGTGGCAGTGGCCTGAAGACCGGAGTCAGGTGTTGTTGCCAGCCATAACTTTCCACCAGCACCGAACCATCCTCCAGTCCAACCAGCTGTGGGATGGTGACCCCTGTCACTGTGCTGTTCTTCACAACACCAGCAATCTCAGACAAAGTGTTCACTCTGGTCTTTCTGAAGCGCTGTTTGATGAGGCCGAAGGGTTAGGAAGAAATACCTGTCAGCTATTTTAACAGTCTGTAATGTCTACTTGGTAAATGTTTATAATGTCTACTACCGTCTTTCAATGTAAACTGTAAAATCTTTGTCTTTTAGTTAGTTTCAAAGTAAAGTCAGAATGGGGATCCAACCAGGTAGAATGTTGTAATGTCTTTTAGTTAGTTATGTTTGGACCCCCAGGTGACTAGCTTTGTTATGGAGTCAGCTACCAGGTAGACTAGCTGTTGTCCATGGACCAGGTAGACTAGCTGTTGTTATGGAGTCAGCTAATGGGGATCTAACCAGGTAGACTAGCTGTTGTTATGGAGTCAGGAGATCCAACCAGGTAGACTAGTGTTGTTATGGAGTCAGGGGATCGAACCAGGTAGACTAGCTGTTATGGAGTCAGGGGATAACCAGGTAGACTAGCTGTTGTAATACCCCCACTGGACAAAAATGGATGGGAAGTCATTGGCATCGGAATTGTCCAAAACCATTGGCATTGGATTGCAAATGCCATATGGCATGGTGTTGTAATACCAACAGGTGGCGAATGCCAATCTGGCATTGATTCGTGTAAAAAATTGATTGCAAAAACTGCCAGTTGTGAACGTGCTTTAACGCTCCACCTTGGTTTTTCATATTGGAAATACAACTTACAAGTCAACATCCAAAAGCAAAATTTGGAAAAATATGAATTTTTTTTTCATAGGCAAAAAAAAATATCACCCCCAAAAAAGTGCTTTCTGGACCGTTTTTCAAAATTCTTTAGATTTTTGTGTCAACTTACACATAAGAACTGTATCAACATACTTTAGTCATATTTTATTATCATTTTATTATCATTTTTTTTACTTTTAAGGAATATGTTTTGTCCATTTGCAATAAGGAAGTCAAATCAAAAATGTTTTCTTTGACATGCTTCCTGAAAATGCAAAATTGACTGGCCTTTCAGTGATAAGTCAAAAGTGTTGAAAAAATTCACTATAAAGTATTGTGCATTTGCAATATGTTTCAATGGGCATTTACCATCATGAATTTGTGGGGGAAGTCAAAATGTGCAGAAATGAAAATTGACTGGCCTGATGAACTCGGGATGGCCGGGCAGTGATAGTTGCTCCTTTCCATCGCTCGTTGTGTTGACTTCATCATGTCCATTTGGTGATGTTTTTTCACTGTTGAATCATATTGCAAGTGCACGTGCATTTGCAATATGTTTCAATGGGCATTTCCATCATTTGAATTTGGTCATGCTCAAAAATGCCATCATGCAGAAATGCAAAATTGACTGGCCTGATGAACACAGGATGGCCTGGCAGTGATAGTTGCTCCTTTCCATCGCTCTTCATTGTCCATTTGGTGAATTTCATCATGTCATTTGGTGATGTTTTCTTCACTTTTGCAAAGTCACTGTGCATTTGCAATATGGTTCAATGGGCATTACCATCACGAATTTGTCATGCTATAAAAATCCTGCAGGTATGTGAAATTGACTGGCCCGATGAACACGGGATGGCTGGGCAGTGATTCTGGTTCATCTCAATCGCTCGTTAGGGTTGATTTCAGAATTTCACTTTGGTGATGGTACCTCACTGTTTAAACATATTGCAAATGGACAAGAGTCACCAGCAAGTCACCGTCCATCAGTCAATTAGATATCATTCTGACACCAAACTGATACAAACTGACACCAAACCCACTTTTTCCAACTCGTTTAGTGGCCAATATCACATACTTCAGAGCTGGCCCAAAATTCACAACGCCTTCAGTTCAAACCATAAAAAAAAACATAAAACACATAGTTACGTTCTAGCTGCGGGTCCATTTCTTATGTAATGTGTAGGCCTAGCTGAGGCGACCCCGAATCCCAAGTTTCGGCTCAATCGGTCATTTGGTGTCCGAGCAAAACCCTAATTGGTGCTGAAAATCCACTTTTTTCCATGACTTGCTACGGGGTCCTTGAATGAGCTATCGGAAAGAAACGTTGGCTTCTGTCTCTATGGTCCGAGACGGTCGCAATGCACCTAGTCTTACGACTCTGGGACATTTCTAAATGTCGTCATTTTCGTGATGCAAAAATGAATTGAAGTCATTGCAAATGTACGAGGCTGTTTCTCGGTCCGAGAACCTTCTAGAGCCACGTAACTCACCACGCACTATCGACCTGAGGTCCAGAACAGGATTCTAAAGTTTCGGAACTCTAGGTCTGGCGGTTCTTTAAAAGTTCCAACAAGGTTAACTAATGCAGGCAGTGTATGTCTCTACGCACCCCAATGGGTCCCTCCTTCCAAGCTGTGTGTCTGTGTGATTTAGTTTTCCTTTGAAATTTTACGGGAAAAATGACTGATTTACAGTTCATGGGGGTTGCCTAATCACATTTATGAAGTTTTGGAAAGATCTGATTTTTTTAACCCTTCGAAACAGCTCCTGAGACACCAATTATGGCACTTCCGGTTGGCACAGGAAGCTATAAGTCAACACATATCCTCATTGGGGTATGCTTTTACAGAATCCTGAGTTTTAAGTCTTTAAGTTAAGAATTGACTGATCTACACAGGGTTGAATGTAGTCATTTTCACCTTTGAAGGTTATGTACATCAAAACACCTTTTGGGTCAATTTAACCACTTCCGGTTGCTCCAGGAAGCTTAGAATCGACACAGGTAGACCTCATAGCGGTCTGATGGACTGTCATAGAAGACAGGTTCATAAGGCATTCATAACCCACATAGGCTTCAGGTTGAATTTAGAGGTGCAGGCAATGTATTCCTATGGGGAGAGAAGTCAAAGCAAACTGTTTGATGTAAACACCTTCTTTTAACTGGTAAGAGTTAATGCCACATGGTCAAGGTTAGGCTTGCACGGATCGGGAGGACCTTAGGAACGTACCTGAGGTCGAATTGTGCTTCTCACCCTAACAGTTCTCTCACTGTCACCCAAAACAAATGACATTTGGGGCTAGGCTTTATTTTGGGCCTACTTTTCAATGGTCGCTGCGCTTAGACCGAGCGAGCTACGGTCAAGCGGGGAATCTCGTTGAACTCGGCACGGCCTAGAGAATACGGAAATGCCATTGCAGGCTCTGTGTGTCTTTAAGCACCTCACTTTGTCACTCCATCCTTGCTGTGTGTGTGTGTCTGTGCGTGTGTGAGAGAGAAAGCTTTTTTTACATCTGTTGGGAGAAATGACTGACTTAAAGTTTATGGGGGTTGCCTAATCACACATATGAAGTTTTGAAAAGATCTGACCTTTTTAACCCTTGGAAACTGCCACTATGACACCATTTAAGGCACTTCCGGTTGGCACAGGAAGCTATAAATAAACTCATATCCTGATTGGGGTATGCCTTTACAGAATCCTGAGTTTTAAGTCTTTACGTTAAGAACTGAGTTATTTACGGAGGGTTTAGTGAGTGTGTGTTATTTCAGAAAATCATAGAAAATCACAGAAATCTCGCAGAGCTCCACAGCACACTTTAAAAAGATTTGTATGAACACCCTGCAACTGGATCTGTAACCGTTGAAAAAAACCCCCACCTATCTTTGAACATCACCAATCTGTCATTGTACGATTTCTCTTAAATGACGATAGATAAATGGCTGGTTCTTTTTTTATTGACACCGGAGGCTCCTTGACTTTGACGTGAAGTGGAAAAATAATTTCTCTATTTTCATTTTGGACCTTTAATCCCAGATAAATGGCCATAACTCAAAAACCGTTGAGGCCTAGACGCCATCTTGTTCGGGGCCAACTGCCCATTATGCCAAACCTATCACCAAGTTTCGCTGGTTTTTCAGTTTTCGAGATAAGGCCCCATTGATTCGTGATGTTTTGTCCAATAGCAATATGATTGCTTATGCCCTCTTCTGGGATTTTCCGGGACAGTGGAAAAAGAACAAAATTTGATTATTTTACAAAACGGAAACCGAATGTCCGACAAAGTTCATTTGATGACTTCCCGGTAGGTCCGGCCCTTTCCGCGAATTTTGTTTTCGGACGTCTAGTTTTTGCAATATGGACTTTCTCACTAACCATACAGCAAATGCCGAAATGTTCCCTTAAAGTATGTTATGGAGTCAGGGGATCCAACCAGGCAGACTAGCTGTTGTTATGGAGTCAGGGGATCCAACCAGGCAGACTAGCTGTTGTTATGGAATCAGGGGATCCAACCAGGAAGACTATGGAGTCAGGGGATCCAACCAGGTAGACTAGCTGTTGTTATGGAGTCAGGGGATCCAACCAGGTAGACTAGCTGTTGTTATGGAGTCAGGGGATCCAACCAGGCAGACTAGCTGTTGTTATGGAGTCAGGGGATCCAACCAGGTAGACTAGCTGTTGTTATGGAGTCAGCTAGTGGGGATCCAAATCAAATTAATAATATTGGACTGTGTATGTTTAAATGCAACAAGAAGTATCTGAACTCTGACCTCCGACAATAAAAGTGTTGTCATTGTTAATGGTTCTTCAATGTTCAGACATACTGTTCTGTTATTACTTATTGTAGCTGAGTGAGCTGTGACTTACATCTAAAACAAGTCTCTCTGGGGAGAGAAAGGAGGGGACCACTGCCTCTAAAATGAGTCTCTCTGGGGAGACAGAGGAGGGGACCACTGCCTCTAAAATGAGTCTCTCTGGGGAGACAGAGGAGGGGACCACTGCCTCTAAAATGAGTCTCTCCGGGGAGAGAGAGGAGGGGACTACTGCCTCTAAAATGAGTCTCTCTGGGGAGAAAGAGGAGGGGACCACTGCCTCTAAAATGAGTCTCTCTGGGGAGACAGAGGAGAGAACCACTGCCTCTAAAATGACTCAAGACACCAGATCAAAGAGGTAAGAGATGAATTGCAAAATATACATTGCTATTAAAAAAATCTAACTCATGAAAACTAATGAAAAGTGATCCCAAATGACATGGAATGTAGATCTACATAATTCATTTAAAAGGCCAAACATGGATTTACCAATTGCAGACTGTAGCTTTAAAAGAAACATCAGGACTTGTAGAAGTTCCATTATACAGTTGTTAAAAGGAAGTAGATGAGGTATTAATGTGATATTGATGAGGTGATCTGTCTCCCTGTTTTGTTCAGTGTCCAGAAGCCCAGAGCAGAGTCACCTACAACCAGCCTGGTATCAATGAAGAGTGATCAGCCACCTGCTTTCAGCCAGGAACCATTACCAGATGACAATAAGGAAGTGGAGAGTTTGGACAGTGAGGATGCATTAAAGATCACACACAACCGTCTGGACAGAAGAAGTAAGACTGTGTTTCATATAATATTACAAAGAATGGTACAAAGGCCATTATAAAACACAAACTTATGAGTCCCAACTCTCATTGTTTTCCTACAGGTCAAACTCTGCTGACAGTGCAACAAGACATTAAGGCTAAACTGAAACACAAGTATCAACACATATCTGAAGGAATTGGACACCATGGAAACCAAAGTCTGTTAAAGGACATCTACACAGACCTCTACATCACAGAGGGTGGAAGTGGAGGGCTCAATAATGAACATGAGGTTAGACAGATAGAGATGGCATCCAAGAAACGAACCACACAAGAGACACCAATCAAATGCAACGACATCTTCAAGCCTTTACCTGGACAAGACAAACCAATCAGAACTGTGCTGACAAAAGGAATCGCTGGTGTTGGAAAAACAGTCTCTGTGCAGAAGGTCATCCTTGACTGGGCAGAGGGAAAATCAAATCAGGACGTTCATTTCATGTTTCCTCTCCCTTTCCGTGATCTGAACCTGAAAAAGGACCAATACAGTCTGATGCAACTTCTTTCCCACTACTTCTCAGAGCTGAAAGAGATTGACAGCATTGAAGATGGTGAAACCAAAACTGTTTTCATTTTTGATGGTCTGGATGAGTGTCGTCTTCCTCTAGACTTCAAAAACAATGAGAAGTGCTGTGATGTCACAAAGCCAACCTCAGTGGACGTGCTGCTGACAAATCTCATCAAGGGGAATCTTCCCCTCTGCTCTCCTCTGGATAACCACACGACCTGCAGCAGCCAATCAGATCCCTCCTGAGTGTGTTGACCAGGTGACTGAGGTACGAGGGTTCAATGATCCACAGAAGAAGGAGTACTTCAGGAAGAAAATCACAGATCAGATTCTGGCCAATGAAATCATCAAACACATGAAGACATCAAGGAGCCTCCACATCATGTGCCACATACCAGTCTTCTGTTGGATATCAGCCACTGTCCTTGAGATGATGCTGAAAGAGGCAGAGAAGGATGAAGTCCCCAAAACTCTGACCCAGATGTACTCACACTTCATACTCATCCAAATCATTGCGAAAAACAAGAAGTACAATAAAGCCACAGAGACAAACACAAAGGAACTGTCTCAGTCAGACAAAGAGATGATCGATTTCTCCAGAGTCCTAGAAATGAGAACCTTTCTCACAACATCCGCACAAAAAAACACAGTCACACAGGTGAAACACAGTGATCATGACCTTTATTCATTTCCCAAACACACTATCAAACCAATTTGTTAGAGCATTATCTACCCCAGAGTTCTCTGCCAGGGCCTTGGTCACTGATCCGTCTGAAGCTGTGTCATCGGGGATGAAATTACAACATTCTGCTCCGAATCTCATACACCCCCTTTTCAGCCAGTAACATATCCAAGGCTATTCTATTATGTCATCCCATCAACCTAGTTGCAGCTGTTATCACCAGAAGATGCTTGATTCCTATCCAGAGCTCATCGGGTAAAACCCCTTGGAACTCCAATGCTATCAATGTGCTATCAATGTAAACTCTATGTCAATGTAAACTCTATTGTCAAAAGATCCTGACAGAGCACTCCTTCTCTCTCTTCTACCTGGCTCCAGGTAAGGGTGAAGAGCATGCCAAACTGCACGAGTGCACAACTACCGGTCCAATTGGCAGACAGGTTAGGTCACAGTCTCACACCTCCACAAATCACCAGACATCCACTCCAGGCCTTTCATCTGTCAGTCAGGTCCCTTGTGTCTTGTCGGTTGTAACATTCTCTGTCCTATTGCATGTCCTTACTTCCCCTACGTCCCATCCGTGTGTGATGTATCGAGCCATACAATAATAATGTCCTCCTGTAACTGTGAAAGAGGGAAATCTACAGATGATGCAGATCAATGCAACTGTCATTGTCTGGTTTCCCTGCCTTCATGAACACCTTTACCATACAGGCCATTCTCCTGGGTGAATCAATTCCATCAAATGGAAAGGGAATGGTTATGATCTGAGGTTCTGCTGAGGCGCAGGCCTAACATTCTTCTTTCGCTACTGATCTGCTTCATACTGAATCCATTCTAACCATAGGTTAGAATCCCCATAACCCTTTTCCACCTCAATCACTTCCTTAAAATCTTTCATCTGAACTATCCACACCGGCCCTTGGCTCTGGACAACTCCACGGTCAGTATCTGCTTTGTCAGCGACCCTGCTTGTATTCTGGCTGACTATAGAGCAATCATCTGCTCTAACTTCTTCTACCTGGAATGGCACTAGGTTATCAACTGAAACCCTTACTTTCACTACACTCCATCTTCTTCCATACTGGGTATGTAGATTTATGCTACCCTCTCTCTCGGTGTGAGCTATAACCTGTTTCCATGACAACACAGGGACTTGCACAGATATATTCCATAATGGCTCATAGTCCTAGACTGCCAAGGAGTCAGAGACCCCATTTGGTCTACATAGAACTCCACTGAGACATCCTTCCCAATCTCACTCTCCCTTCCTTACTATTCAGTGTGTCTTACCCTCTTACAATGTGTGACATGCACCCAGGTAGCTCTTTCAGCTATCCTCGCTGCGAAGGCTGTCACCAGGAGTGCTTGGTATGGCCCCTCCTAACTGGGCTGCTTCCCATCTATTCTCCTCAGGGACCTTCTCCTGTAATTCACCTGTAGTGCATAAAATCTTGGACAGGTTTGGTTAGCAAACAGTTTCTCATTTGTTCTATCTGATTATATCTTCAACTTCTATGCCTACTTGTTAGCTAGATTTTTTTGTTAGTTTATTATCCAGTAGACCACAAAGTGTCCTATCCTAGGCTCCCCGTCCTATCCTAGACCACAACTTACCCATCACACTTTTGATACCTGGCTCTGCCCAGGTAACAACCTTGCCTACTCTAAACAATGACTTAGGTAAGATTAGTAAATTATCCTTACGTTCTGACATTATCATGTAGGAGCGCCCCTTTCATTCTCCACATGTCCAATTCTCCCTTGGGTGTCCATTCATGTCAATTCTGTATCAATTCTCTGTCAAGTGTCTTATCTACTTTAAAAGTTATCTATGCTGCTTTGTATGTTCTAATATATATATATATATATATATATATATCTGTCTATTTAAATAGTAACCCTTTTCTCTCCTTTCTTATTTCACAGACACTAGTCAATGCTACTATTTCGGTGTCACTCCTATCTTGCTCATTTCCTGACCCCCCCTTCTCCTCTCCGCTCTCATACCTTCAAGGTCTCAGCAGTGCAGGGAGGGCTCCTCTGTCTGCCTTTTCCCTATCTGTCTGTAGCTCTTTTTAATAACAGTCAGTAACAACTATGTGTTGTTTCCAAATATTACTTAAGTGTCTCACTGTTTGGCTTTATCTAAAATCATGGATTTTAGAAAAAACATGTCTATGGTGACAATCTCTAAAGTCCTTACATAACCTTAATCAACCTATCTTGATCCTATCAATAATCTTGAATCTCCACAGATGTCATATTTCCCTAACAACTTTAATACTATTTACAATAAAAATCTTCTAATGGTCAAATGAAGCCAAAACAAATGCTAACCATATCATATCCTTTTATGTACTAATGAGCTCTCTCCTATTTATCTATATTAATGTATTTTCCTGCCCTATTTGCTGAACAATGTTATTATAATTAATATTATCATTATTAATGTTAGTATTTTTCATAATTTTATCAATAATAAAGATTTAATAAACCTGACGAGTGTTTCTATGTTAAACAGTTTTGTTAAATTTCCGTCTTCTGTGATGTATATGAAGTGTAATATTGGGAAGCAAAATCAAAATGAATTTCAACTCTGTATCTGACATGGTTGTCTTATTATTTTCTTAGACCAGAACCATGGGTGTGTGAGGTGGATACTTTTGTTTCAAAACAGACTTGTTTTAGACTACCAAGATTCACTATGTGTGAGCCTGATTGAGCCCACTGCAGTACAAGGTTGAAAAGCATATTGAGGAGTTAGTTAACCAACAGAGTCTGTAGAGTCAAGAGAGAGGGAAGGGGAAAGGTATTTATGGGTGTCATAAATAGGCCAACGTCATGACACTGTCTTGGTTTGTCAGTAACTGTCTGATTATAGACTGTCTGAATGGAGGAGAAGGTAAAGACATGGCAGATTATAGACTGTCTGAATGGAGGAGTAGGTAAAGACATGACAGATTATAGACTGTCTTAGTTTGTCAGTAACTGTCTGAATGGAGGAGTAGGTAAAGACATGGCAGATTATAGACTGTCTTGGTTTGTCAGTAACTGTCTGAATGGAGGAGTAGGTAAAGACATGACAGATTATAGACTGTCTGAATGGAGGAGTAGGTAAAGACATGGCAGATTATAGACTGTCTGAATGGAGGAGTAGGTAAAGACATGACAGATTATAGACTCTCTTAGTTTGTCAGTAACTGTCTGAATGGAGGAGTAGGTAAAGACATGGCAGATTATAGACTGTCTGAATGGAGGAGTAGGTAAAGACATGGCAGATTATAGACTGTCTAAATGGAGGAGTAGGTAAAGACATGACAGATTATAGACTGTCTGAATGGAGGAGTAGGTAAAGACATGGCAGATTATAGACTGTCTGAATAGAGGAGTAGGTAAAGACATGGCAGATTATAGACTGTCTGAATGGAGGAGTACATGACAGATTATAGACTGTCTGAATGGAGGAGTAGGTAAAGACATGGCAGATTATAGACTGTCTGAATGGAGGAGTAGGTAAAGACATGGCAGATTATAGACTGTCTGAATGGAGGAGTAGGTAAAGACATGACAGATTATAGACTGTCTTAGTTTGTCAGTAACTGTCTGAATGGAGGAGTAGGTAAAGGCAAAGACATGGAGGAGTAGGTAAAGGCAGGCATTATAGACTGTCTGAATGGAGGAGTAGGTAAAGACATGACAGATTATAGACTGTCTGAATGGAGGAGGAGGTAAAAGACATGACAGATTATAGACTGTCTGAATGGAGGAGTAGGTAAAGACATGAAATTATAGACTGTCATGGCAATGGAGGAGTAGGAAAAGGCATTATAGACTGTCTGAATGGAGGAGTAGGTAAAGACATGACAGATTATAGACTGTCTGAATGGAGGAGTAGGTAAAGACATGGCAGATTATAGACTGTCTGAATGGAGGAGTAGGTAAAGACATGACAGATTATAGACTTCTTAGTTTGTCAGTAACTGTCTGAATGGAGGAGTAGGTAAAGACATGGCAGATTATAGACTGTCTGAATGGAGGAGTAGGTAAAGACATGGCAGATTATAGACTGTCTGAATGGAGGAGTAGGTAAAGACATGACAGATTATAGACTGTCTGAATGGAGGAGTAGGTAAAGACATGACAGATTATAGACTGTCTGAATGGAGGAGTAGGTAAAGACATGGCAGATTATAGACTGTCTGAATGGAGGAGTAGTTAAAGACATGGCAGATTATAGACTGTCTGAATGGAGGAGTAAGTAAAGACATGGCAGATTATAGAATGTCTGAATGGAGGAGTAGGTAAAGACATGGCAGATTATAGACTGTCTGAATTGGAGGAGTAGAATTAAAGACATGGCAGATTATAGACTGTCTGAATGGAGGAGTAAGTAAAGACATGACAGATTATAGACTGTCTGAATGGAGGAGTAGGTAAAGACATGGCAGATTATAGACTGTCTGAATGGAGGAGTAGGTAAAGACATGACAGATTATAGACTGTCTGAATGGAGGAGTAGGTAAAAACATGACAGATTATAGACTGTCTGAATGGAGGAGTAGGTAAAGACATGGCAGATTATAGACTGTCTTGGTTTGTCAGTAACTGTCTGAATGGAGGAGTAGGTAAAGACATGACAGATTATAGACTGTCTTGGTTTGTCAGTAACTGTCTGAATGGAGGAGTAGGTAAAGACATGACAGATTATAGACTGTCTGAATGGAGGAGTAGGTAAAGACATGACAGATTATAGAAAGTGGACTGAGGATATTTTTATGATTGTTTGACTACAATTCTTTATTACTGTTATTTTACTCTGTAACAGCTGACCTTTCTAACTCTGTAGAGGCCATAACACCTCCCTAGAAGCCTCTAGGGTTAACGTTTACAGAACATTTATTGCTGTTTTATCAGGGTATAAAGGTCTGCTTATCTCACACAGGATACTAGCCTGTCAGTTAGACATGTTCTCTGCGTGTGCTGGGTGGTACTAACAATGTTCAGACAAATGTACAGTTTGGTTATTTCTTATTGTAGCTAAGTAAACTGTGATTTACATCTGAAACGAGTCTCTCTGGAGAGAGAGAGGACGAGACCACTGCCTCTAAAATGAGTCTCTCTGGGGAGAGAGAGGAGGGGACCACTGTCTCTAAAATGAGTCTCTCTGGGGAGAGAAAGGAGGGGACCACTGCCTCTAAAATGAGTCTCTCTGGAGAGAGAAGGGGAGGGGACCACCGTCTCTAAAGTGAATCAAGACACCAGTTCTGAGAGGTAAGAGATGAATTGTAAAATGTACAGTTCTCTTAAAGATATAAAACACATTTTTGAGAAAAGTGTTGCCAAGATCATTTAAGTCTGAAAATCTAATGACCAAATTTAAAAAGAACCTATAGGACTTGTAGAAGTTCCATTATACAGTTGTTAAAAGGAAGTAGATGAGCTATTAATGTGATATTGATGAGGTCATCTGTCTCCCTGTTTTGTTCAGTGTCCAGAAGCCCAGAGCAGAGTCACCTACAACCAGCCTGCTATCAATGAAGTGTGATCGGCCACCTGCTTTCAGCCAGGAACCATTACCAGATGACAATAAGGAAGTGGAGAGTTTGGACAGTGAGGATGTATTAAAGATCACACACAACCTTTTGGACAGAAGAAGTAAGACTGTGTTTCATATAATATTACCAAGAACGGTACAAACACCCCTATAAAACACACACACACACACTAACTTATGAGTCCCAACTCTCATTGTTTTCCTACAGGTCAAACTCTGCTGACAGTCCAACAAGACATCAAGGCTAAACTGAAACACAAGTATCAACACATATCTGAAGGAATTGGACACCATGGAAACCAGAGTCTGTTCAAGGACATCTACACAGAGCTCTACATCACAGAGGGTGGAAGTGGAGGGCTCAATAATGAACATGAGGTTAGACAGATAGAGATGGCATCCAAGAAACTAACCACACAAGAGACACCAATCAAATGCAACGACATCTTCAAGCCTTTACCTGGACAAGACAAACCTATCAGAACTGTGCTGACAAAAGGAATCGCAGGCATTGGAAAAACAGTCTCTGTGCAGAAGGTCATCCTTGACTGGGCAGAGGGAAAAGCAAATCAGGATGTTCATTTCATGTTTCCTCTTCCTTTCCGTGATCTGAACCTGAAAAAGGACCAATACAGTCTGATGCAACTTCTTTCCCACTACTTCTCAGATCTGAAAGAAATTGACAGCATTGAAGATGGTGAAACCAAAACTGTTTTCATTTTTGATGGTCTGGATGAGTGTCGACTTCCTCTAGACTTCAAAAACAATGAGAAGTGCTGTGATGTCACAAAGCCAACCTCAGTGGACGTGCTGCTGACAAACCTCATCAAGGGGAATCTGCTTCCCTCTGCTCTCCTCTGGGTAACCTCACGGCCTGCAGCAGCCAATCAGATCCCTCCTGAGTGTGTTGACCAGGTGACAGAGGTACGAGGGTTCAATGATCCACAGAAGGAGGAGTATTTCAGGAAGAATGTCACAGATCAGAATCTGGCCAATGAAATCATCAAACACATGAAGACATCAAGGATCCTCCACATCATGTGCCACATACCAGTCTTCTGTTGGATATCAGCCACGGTCCTTGAGATGATACTGAAAGGGGCAGAGAAGGATGAAGTCGTCAAAACTCTGACCCAGATGTATTCACACTTCATGCTCATCCAAATCATTGTGAAGAACAGGAAGTACAACAAAACCACAGAGACAAACCCAAAGGAACTGTCACAGTCAGACAAAGAGATGATCCTGAAACTGGCAAAGCTGGCTTTCCAACAGCTGCAGAAGGGCAACCTGATCTTCTATGAGGAGGACCTGAGAGAGTGTGGCCTTGATGTCACAGAGGCATCAGAGTACTCAGCATTGTGTACAGAGATCTTTAAAGAAGAATCTGGGCTGTACCAAGAGAAGGTCTACAGCTTTGTGCATCTGAGCATTCAGGAGTTTCTAGCAGCAGTGCATGCTTTAGAATCATGTCTGGACAAGAAGGAAAATGTTTTCTCCCCACTAGTGACGAGTGAGGAGAAGGAGTCAATCATAAAAGCAGTCACTAGTGATGATGAAGAAAAGGAGTCAATCATAAAAGCAGTCACTAGTTATGATGAAGAGAGGGAGTCAATCAGAAAAGCAGTCACTAGTTATGATGAAGAGAGGGAGTCAATCAGAAATGCAGTCACTAGTTATGATGAAGAGAGGGAGTCAATCAGAAAAACAGTCACTAGTTATGATGAAGAGAGGGAGTCAATCAGAAATGCAGTCACTAGTGATGATGAAGAGAAGTCAATCAGAAAATCAGTCACAAGTTATGATCATGATGATTACTGTGATTATGGTGATGATGATTACAATCATGATGAAGATGAGAAGGATGATGAAGAGGAGTCAATCCAGTTGTCTGACTTACACAGGAGAGCAGTGGACCAGGCCTTGAAGAGTGAGAATGGACACCTGGACCTGTTCCTCCGCTTCCTTCTGGGTCTCTCACTGGAGTCCAATCAGAATCTGTTACGAGGCCTTCTGACACAGACAGGAAGTACAACACAGACCAATGAGGAAACAGTTGAGAGAACAGTCAGGTACCTTTCAGACAACATCGAAAGGGAATCCTCACCAGAAAGGATCATCAACTTGTTCCACTGTCTGAATGAACTTGGTGCCAACTCTCTTGTTGAAGACATGCAGACCTCCCTGCGATCAGGAACCCTTTCAGAAACAAGACTAAAACCTGACCAATGTTCAGCCCTGGCCTACCTGTTACTGATGTCAGAGGAGGTGCTGGAGGAGTTTGACCTGAAGACGTACAACACATCAGAGAAAGGTTATCAGAGGTTGTTGCCCGTAGTGAGAACCTGCAAGAGAGCACTGTAAGTTCTGTTATTGAGTTGATGTATACAGTATCATTATAATGAAGGATTTGTATATCTAACTGATTATCTCCTCTCTCCAGACTGGATCGCTGTAAACTCACATATAAATCCTGTGAGACTCTGGCCTCAGCTCTGCAGACACCAAACTCCCCTGAGAGAACTGGACCTCAGCTACAATAACCTGGAAGACAGAGGAGTGAAGCTGCTCTGTGTTGGACTAACCAGTCCACTCTGCAACATACAGACACTAGTGTGAGTTAACGTCCTTCAGTAGCCACTGTGGGTGTTTATATATTTTGTATATGGTTAGTATGTGTGTGTTTTTAACATTGTTAAATCATGTGCCCTTCTGTTTTTGTCTTAATGCATACAGTATATCACAACAGTGAGTACATCCCTAAGTGAAAATGTCCAAATTGGGCCCAATTAGCCATTTTCCCTCCCTGGTGTCATGTGACTCGTTAGTGTTACAAGGTCTCAGGTGTGAATGGGGAGCAGGTGTGTTAAATTTGGTGTCATTGCTCTCACACTCCCTCATACTGACTGGTCACTGGAAGTTCAACAGGGCACCTCATGGCAACGAACTCTCTGAGTATCTGAAAAAAATAATTGTTGCTCTACATAAAGATGGACTGGGCTATAAGAAGATTGCCAAGACCCTGAAACTGAGCTGCAGCACGGTGGCCAAGACCATACAGCGGTTTAACTGGACAGGTTCCACTCAGAACAGGCCTCACCATGGTCGACCAAAGAAGTTGAGTGCATGTGCTCAGCGTCATATCCAGAGGTTGTCTTTGGGAAATAGACGTATGAGTGCTGCCAGCATTGCTGTAGAGGTTGAAGGGGTGGGGGTCAGTCTGTCAGTGCTCAGACCATACGCCGTACACCACATAAAATTGGTCTGCATGGCTGTCGTGCCAGAAGGAAGCCTCTTCTAAAGCTGATGCACAAGAAAGCCCGTAAACAGTTTGACAAGCAGACTAAGGACATGGATTACTGGAACCATGTCCTGTGGTCTGACGAGACCAAGATAAGTTTATTTATTTCAGATGGTGTCAAGTGTGTGTGGCGACAACCAGGTGAGGAGTACAAAGACAAGTGTCTTGCCTACCGTCAAGCATGGTGGTGGGAGTGTCATGGTCTGGGGCTGCATGAGTGCTGCCGGCACTGGGGAGCTACAGTTCATTGAGGGAACCATGAATGCCAACATGTACTGAAGCAGAGCATGATCCCCTCCCTTCGGAGACTGGGCCGCAGGGCAGTATTCCAACATGATAACGACCCCGAACACACCTCCAAGACGACCACTGCCTTGCTAAAGAAGCTGAGGGTAAAGGTGATGGCCTGGCCAAACATGTCTCCAGACCTAAACCCTATTGAGTATCTGTGGGGCATCCTCAAATGGAAGATGGAGGAGAGCAAGGTCTCTAACATCCACCAGGTCCGTGATGTCGTCATGGAGGAGTGGAAGAGGACTCCAGTGGCAACCTGTGAAGCTCTGGTGAACTCCAAGAGGGTTAAGGCAGTGCTGGAAAACGATGGTGGCCACCAAAATATTGACACTTTGGGCCCAATTTGGACATTCTCACTTAGGGGTGTACTCACCTTTGTTGCCAGCGGTTCAGACATTAATGGCTGTGTGTTGAGTTATGTTGAGGGGACAGCAAATTTACACTGTTATACAAACTGTACACTCACTACTTTACATTGTAGCAAAGTGTCATTTCTTCAGTGTTGTCACATGAAAAAAATATACTCAAATATTTACAAAAATGTGAGGTGTACTCACTTGTGATATACTGTGTCATTAAAGCTTTGTGTATTTCACTGTGTATCGACACATCTCTCTCCAGACTAGCTGGCTGTAAACTCACATATGAATCCTGTGAGACTCTGGCCTCAGCTCTGCAGACACCAAACTCCCCCCTGAGAGAACTGGACCTCAGCCACAACAATGACCTGGGAGACAGAGGAGTGGAGCTGCTCTGTGATGGACTAACCAGTCCACTCTGCAACATACAGACACTAGTGTGAGTTAAATATCTTCAGTATGAGTTATGTGGATGTTTTCAACATGTGCTCTTCTGCCCTCTAGTTTAGGTCACTGTGGTCTGACAGAGGGTTGCTGTTCAGCTCTGGCCTCAGTCCTGAGTTCACCCAACTCACAACTGAAACACCTGGAGCTGAGAGACAATGACCTTCAGGACTCAGGAGTTACACGGCTGTCTGCTGGACTGGAGGATCCAGACTGTAAACTACACACACTGGGGTAAGTACAGCTGTTTCAGTCAGGTTGGTACTGAGCTTAGTAAAACACAAACTCTGAAAATCTAATATTTCATCACAATGTTTGTGTCATGGACAAATGGATGGGTGTCCTACAAGATGATTGACACCAGTACATCAACCTATACAGCTGTTGTGTGTCTCTCTGTAGGCTGTCTGGCTGTCTGGTCACAGAGGAGGGCTGTGCTGTTCTGTCTTCAGCTCTGAGGTCAAACCCTCCCACCTGAAAGAGCTGGACCTGAGCTACAATCACCCAGGAGACTCTGCAGGGGGACTGCTTTCAGCTGCTCTGGTGGATCCCACATATAAACTGATGAAGCTGAAGTAAGTCAGAATAGATGTCCTAATAGTGTGAGCAGTGGTTGTGTCATATGTAGTGTAGTAGGGTCAGTAACATGAGGACATGATGGTAGAATGAAGGGGAAGTTTACTCAGCAGGCTGAGCACTCCAACACAGCATACATCATCACCACATGAATACGCTTCTTCTGCATCTCTGATATCCTGTTGGAATTGTACTCTGTTCTGTATGCTGTAGGTACGATAGAATACCTGTATGTCTCTAGTATTGAATTGTACTCCGTTCTGAATGCAGTAGGTAGGATAGAATACCTGTATGTCTCTAGTAATGAATTGTACTCCGTTCTGTATGCAGTAGGTAGGATAGAATACCTGTATGTCTTTAGTAATGAATTGTACTCCGTTTCGTATGCAGTAGGTAGGATAGAATACCTGTATGTCTCTTATGAATTGTCCTCTGTTCTCTATGCACTATCAATTGTCATACTTGAGGAAAAGTAAAGAATATAATAATTAATATAAAATGACTCAAAAGTGAAACCCAGTAAAATAATACTTGAAAAAAGTAGTGTATGGTTTTAAATATACTTAAGTGTCAAAAGTAAAAGTATAAATCATTTCAAATTACGTTATTTATAGTTTTTAAAATTTGTTAATAACGGTTAGCAAGGACTACACTCCAACAATCAGACATCATTACAAATGAGACATTTGTGTTTAGTGAGCCCTCTCGATCAGAGGCAGTAGGGATGACCAGGGATGTTCTCTGTCTAGTGAGTCCTCCAGATCAGAGGCAGTAGGGATGACCAGGGATGTTCTCTGTTTAGTGAGTCCTCCAGATCAGAGGCAGTAGGGATGACCAGGGATGTTCTCTGTTTCGTGAGTCCTCCAGATCAGAGGCAGTAGGGATGACCAGGGATGTTCTCTGTTTAGTGAGTCCTCCAGATCAGAGGCAGTAGGGACGACCAGGGATGTTCTCTGTTTCGTGAGCCCTCCAGATCAGAGGCAGTAGGGATGACCAGGGATGTTCTCTGTTTACTGAGCCCTCTCGATCAGAGGCAGTAGGGACGACCAGGGATGTTCTCTGTTTAGTGAGTCCATCAGATCAGAGGCAGTAGAGATGACCAGGGATGTTCTCTGTTTAGTGAGTCCTCCAGATCAGAGGCAGTAGGGATGACCAGGGATGTTCTCTGTTTAGTGAGTCCTCCAGATCAGAGGCAGTAGGGATGACCAGGGATGTTCTCTGTTTACTGAGCCCTCTCGATCAGAGGCAGTAGGGACGACCAGGGATGTTCTCTGTTTAGTGAGTCCATCAGATCAGAGGCAGTAGAGATGACCAGGGATGTTCTCTGTTTAGTGAGTCCTCCAGATCAGAGGAGGAATGACCAGGGATGTTCTCTGTTTAGTGAGTCCTCCAGATCAGAGGCAGTAGGGAGGACCAGGGATGTTCTCTGTTTAGTGAGCCCTCTCGATCAGAGGCAGTAGGGATGACCAGGGAGGTTCTCTGTTTAGTGAGTCCTCCAGATCAGAGGAGGAATGACCAGGGATGTCTCTGTTTAGTGAGTCCTCCAGATCAGAGGCAGTAGGGATGACCAGGGATGTTCTCTGTTTAGTGAGCCCTCTCGATCAGAGGCAGTAGGGATGACCAGGGATGTTCTCTGTTTAGTGAGTCCTCCAGATCAGAGGCAGTAGGGATGACCAGGGATGTTCTGTTTATTGAGTCCCCCAGATCAGAGGCAGTAGGGATGGACCAGGGATGTTCTGTTTATTGAGTCCTCCAGATCAGAGGCAGTAGGGATGACCAGGGATGTTCTGTTTATTGAGTCCCCCAGATCAGAGGCAGTAGGGATGGACCAGGGATGTTCTCTGTTTAGTGAGTCCTCCAGATCAGAGGCAGTAGGGATGACCAGGGATGTTCTCTTGATACGTGAGAGAATTGGACCATTGTCCTGTCCATTCAAAATGTTACCGACCGCCTCAATTCGGTCTTATGTAGCAACATTTGAAATGTTTTTTTTTCATTGGATAAAAGCAGAGACAGAGATACAAAATGGTGCTTTGAAATCTGATCAATTTGTAACCCCCCTTTTGAGAAAATGGCCCCTGAATGTTTTGGTGCACCTAAAGGAGAGCTCTTCTTTGTCTCCACCCATTCAGCATTGTTCACACCCTGTAAAAGCCTTAGCCCTACCCATCTGTTTAACTTCTTATGGTATAGGGTACGCTTGCGTCCCACTTGGCCAAAAGCCAGGGAAAATGCAGCACGGCAAATTCAAATAAAATTATATAAAAATCTAACTTTCATTAAATCACACATGTAATATACTCAATTAAAGCTACACTCGTTGTGAATCCAGCCAACATGTCAGATTTTAAGAAGGCTTTTCGGCGAAAGCATAAGAAGCTATTATCTGATGATAGCACAACAGTAAACAAAGAGGGTAGCATATTTCAACCCTGCAGGCGCTACACAAAACGCAGAAATAAAATATAAAACACGCCTTACCTTTGACGAGCTTCTTTTGTTAGCACTCCAATATGTCCCATAAACATCACAATTGGTCCTTTTGTTCGATTAATTCCGTCCATATATATCCAATATGGCCATTTATTTGGCGCGTTTTATCCAGAAAAAAAACAGCTTCCAAATTGCGCAACGTGATGACAAAATGTGATGACAAAATATCTCAAAAGTTGCGTGTAAACTTTGCCAAAACATTTCAAACTACTTTTGTAATACAACTTTATGTATTTTAAAACATTAATAATCAATCAAATTGAAGACGGGTCTATCTGTGTTCAATACAGGAAGACAACAAACCAAGCTACTTTTCAAGTCTTGCGCAACTCTCAACAGTGTTATGCAGTTCCTAGATGGCCGTACTTCTTCATTGCACAAAGGAATAACCTCAACCAAATTCCAAAGACTGGTGACATCCAGTGGATGTGGTAGGAACTAAAAACAAGTTCCTAAGAAATATTGTTTCCCAATGAGAACTCACTGAACAGTCAGACCTAAAACAAACAAAACAATCTGAACGGTTAGTCCTCGGGGTTTTGCCTGCTATATAAGTTCTGTTATACTCACAGACATGATTCAAACAGTTTTAGAAACTTCAGTGTTTCCCATCCATATCTACTAATAATATGCATATCTTATATTCTTGGCATGAGTAGCAGGAAGTTGAAATTGGGCACGCTATTATCCAAAAGTGAAAATGCTGCCCCCTAAACCTTTAGAAGTTAAGAATTCACATCTGAGGCCATGTGCTAAACAGAGTAGTGTAGTAAACAACCAAAGATTGCAAGACTATAAGTGGTGAAAGTAGTAGCCTACAATAATACCTTCTCTCATGTCGGTCACGGAGAAGGAGAGCCCACAGGGCCGTGTCGGTGCCACTGTATTATTTTCAAAACGGGCAAAAAAGGTGTTTAGTTTGTCTGGAAGCAAAACGTCTATGTCCGCACCGGGGCTGGTTTTCTTTTTGTAATCCGTGATTGTCTGTCGACCCTTCCACATACGTCTCGTGTTTGAGCTGTTGAACTGCGACTCCACTTTGTCTCTGTACTGAAGTTTTGCCTGTTTGATTGCCTTACGGAGGGAATAACTATACAATTTGTATTCGGTCATATTCCCAGTCGCCTTGCCATGACGAAATGTTGTGGTACATGCTTTCAATTTTGCGCAAATGCTACCATCCATCCACGGTTTCTGGTTAGGGTAAGTTTTAATAGTCACAGTGGATACAACATCCTTCTAAACTCACTCACCGACTCACAGGTTATACATTAATGTTATTCTCTGAGGCTACCCGGAACATATCCCAGTCCACGTGATCAAAACAATCTTGAAGCGTGGAATCCGATTGCTCAGACCAGCGTTGAATAGACCTAAGCACGGGTGCTTCCTGTTTTAGTTTCTGCCTATAGAAAGGGAGCAACAAAATGGAGTCTTGGTCAGATTTGCCGAAAGGAGGGTGAGGGAGGGCTTTGTATGCGTTGTGGTAGTTAGAGTAGCAATGGTCCAGAGTGTTACCGGCTCGGGTGCTGCATTCGACATGCTGATAGAATTTAGGTAGCCTTGTTTTCTAATTAGCTTTGTTAAAATCCCTACAATAAGGATAAATGGTTTCCAGTTTGCAAGTGAAGTTCCTTGAGGGTTGTCTTGGTGAGGGGATATACAGTCGTGGCCAAAAGTTGAGAATTACACAAATATGAATTTTCACAGTTTGCTGCCTCAGTTTGTATGATGGCAATTTGCATATACTCCAGAATGTTATGAAGAGTGATCAGATGAATTGCAAAGTCCCTCTTTGCCATGCAAATGAATTGAATCCCCCAAAAACATTTCCACTGCATTTCAGCCCTGCCACAAAAGGACCAGCTGACATCATGTCAGTGATTCACTAGTTAACACAGGTGTGAGTGTTGACGAGGACAAGGCTGGAGATCACTCTGTCATGCTGATTGAGTTTTAATAATAGACTGGAAGCTTCAAAAGGAGGGTGGTGCTTGGAGGGGGTGGTGCTTGCTCATTGTTCTTCCTCTGTCAATCATGGTTACTTGCAAGGAAACACGTGCAGTCATCATTGCTTTGCACAAAAAGGGCTTCACAGGCAAGGATATTGCTGCCAGTCAGATTGCACCTAAATCTACCATTTATCGGACCATCAAGAGCTTCAAAGAGCGGTTCAATTGTTGTGAAGAAGGCTTCAGGGCACCCAAGAGAGTCCAGCAAGCGCCAGGACCGTCTCCTAATGTTGATTCAGCTGCGGGATCGGGGCACCACCAGTACAGAGTTTGCTCAGGAATGGCAGCAGGCAGGTGTGAGTGCATCTGCACGCACAGTGAGTCGAAGACTTTTGGAGGATGGCCTGGTGTTAAGAAGGGCAACAAAGAAGCCACTTCTCTCCGGGAAAAAAGTCAGGGACAGACTGATATTCTGCTAAAGGTACAGGGATTGGACTGCTGAGGGCTGGGGTAAAGAGGGCTGGGGTAAAGTCATTTTCTCTGATGAATCCCCTTTCGGATTGTTTGGGGCATCCGGAAAAAAAGCTTGTCCGGAGAAGACAAGATGAGCGCTACCATCAGTTCTGTGTCATGCCAACAGTAAAGCATCCTGAGACCATTCATGTGTGGGGTTGCTTCTCAGCCAAGGGAGTGGGCTCGCTCACAATTTTGCCAAAGAACACAGCCACGAATAAAGAATGGTACCAACACATCCTCCGAGCGAATCTTCTCCCAACCATCCAGGAACAGTTTGGTAATGAACAATGCCTTTTCCAGCATGATAGAGCACCTTGCCATAAGGCAAAAGTGATAACTAAGTGGCTCGGGGAACAGAACATCGATATTTTGGGTCCATGGCCAGGAAACTCCGCAGACCTTAATCCCATTGAGAACTTGTGGTCAATCCTCAAGAGGCGGGTGGACAAACAAAAACCCACAAATTCTGACAAACTCCATTCATTGATTATGCAAGAATGGGCTGCCATCAGTCAGGATGTGGCACAGAAGTTAATGGACAGCATGCCAGGGAGGATTGCAGAGGTCTTGAAAAAGAAGGGTCAACACTGCAAATGTTGACTTGCATCGACTTCATGTCATTGTCAATTAAAGCCTTTGACACTTATGAAATTGTCACAATCGTCAGAAAGGACGGACCCAAGGCGCAGCGTGAGTTGAGTTCCACATCTTTAATACACAGTGAAACTAAGACAACAACAAACATACAACGAATGTGAACTACGTGGTGTTAGCATCCCGCTAACCACTTAGCATCCCCCTAACCACTTAGCATCCCGCTAACCACTTAGCATCCCGCTAACCAGTTAGCATCCCGCTAACCGGTTAGCACTCAAATGCACTCACTCAAAACACAAGTGGGAAAAAGGCTACCTAAATATGATCCCCAATTAGGGGCAACGATTTCCAGCTGCCTATAAATGGAAATCATACAAATCACCAACATAGAAATACACTGACCCCCCTAGTCACGCTCTGACCCAAACACCATAGAGAACCAAGGGCTCTCTATGGTCAAGCGTGACAGTACCCCCTGCAAAGGTGCGGACTCAGGCTGCAAAACCTGAAACCAAATGGGGAGGGTAGAGGGGTGACTAGTGTCGGTGGCGGCTCCGGTGCGGGTCGTAGCCCCGGACCCCGGATCCGGCCATGGCGCCGTGCTGAACGCCGAGCCTGGACTGGGCACCGGCACAGAGGAGGGCTCTGGCCATGGAGCTGGGTTGGACGCCGTGCCTGGACTGGGCACCTGCGCAGAGGAGGGCTCTGGCCATGGAGCTGGGTTGGACGCCGTGCCTGGACTCGGCACTGGCGCAGAGGAAGGCTCCGGACCTGGAGCGGGACTGGACGCCGTGCCTGGACTGGGCACCAGCGCAGGAAGCTCCGGGCCGTTGACCGTCACTGGAAGCTCCGGGCCATTGACCGTCACTGGAAGCTCTGGGCCGTTGACCGTCACTGGAAGCTCTGGGCCGTTGACCGTCACTGGAAGCTCTGGGCCGTTGACCGTCACTGGAAGCTCTGGGCCGTTGACCGTCACTGGAAGCTCTGGGCCGTTGACCGTCACTGGAAGCTCTGGGCCGTTGACCGTCACTGGAAGCTCTGGGCCGTTGACCGTCACTGGAAGCTCTGGGCCGTTGACCGCCACTGGAAGCTCTGGGCCGTTGACCGCCACTGGAAGCTCCGGGCCGTTGACCGTCACTGGAAGCTCCGGGCCGTTGACCGTCACTGGAAGCTCTGGACTGTGAACCGTCGCTGGAGGTTCCGAGCTATAGAGGCACACTGGAGGAAAGCCAGCAAGCTTACGAGCCAGCAAGCTAAAGTTATTTTTTTATGAAAATGACTTTCTGACAAAATTTTGAAATGTGTAATATCTGAAAATGTAGCTAAACTCTTATTTTTAAATATTTTTTTTAACCTTTATTGATATTACTTCTATTAAACTAGGCAAGTCAGTTTAGAACAAATTCTTATTTTCAATGACGGCCTAGGAACAGTGGGTTAACTTGTCTAGGAACAGTGGGTTAACTGCCTTGTTCAGGGGCAGAACGACAGATTTGTACCTTGTCAGCTCGGGGATTCTCTTGCATCCTTTCGGTTACTACTCTAACCACTAGGCTACCCTGCTGCCCCCATTATCCATATGAATGAATGCTTCAGAGCAGACTGGAACCATTTAACTCTGTTTTGTTTGTAGCTACATCTTGTTTTGTCATCTGCGTGTGCAGAAAGTAGCTTTTTCCAACAGATCTGTGGAATTCCTGTTAAATTCAGAGCATCAATTTTATTGAGGAAAGTAGCAAAACATTTGTAGTTCAAGATGGTTAATGTCTTTAAATAATATCTTTCAAAAACAGACTGAACAGCTCATGTTACAGACAGACTCATGCTACATGGTAGACCAATCAGAACTCTGATTCAGAGGGGTTGGGTTAAATGCGGAAGACAGATTTCAGTTGAATGCATTTAGTTGTACAACTAATTGTCCCTTGGATAGTGCACCAGAACACAACAATGTGGTTTAAATGTTGACTGCTTTATTAGGTCTTTGTCAGTCAATAACCTGTTTCTCCAACAGTGTGGATCATGGTGGAGAGTGCAGGCTGAAATCAGGGCCGAGGAAATGTATGTCTCTTCAATCCTAATTAATTAATCCTAATTAACTGTATATTCAGAACTATAGTAACTAATCAATACCTGTCCTGTACCTACAATACAACATTTGATATGAAGATGTGGTTTGATTAAACTCTCCTTTTGTCTACAGATGCCTGTCATCTCACCTTGGACCCAAGTACAGCAAACCCAGACCTGATACTGTCTGAGGGGAACAGGAAGGTGACACCGGTGGTGGAGGAGCAGCAGCATTATGAAGACGATCCAGACAGATTTGACCGTTATCGCCAAGTTCTCTGCAGAGAAGGCTTATCTGATTCTCGTTATTACTGGGAGGTGGACTGGGATGGTGGTGGGCCTGCTATTGGTGTGGTGTACAAAGGAATGTTGGGAAGGGCTGGCATTTGTATTGGACTCACCAGCAATTCCTGGTGTATGTACTGCTCTGACAGCGTTTATGACTTTTACAATGCTGGAGTCCGTAGTAGATCCATTCTTGGCCCTGTATCTAGCAGAGTTGGAGTGTATCTGGACTGGCCAGCTGGTACTTTGTCCTTCTATAGTGTGTCCTCTGGTACACTGACACACCTTTACACATTCTACACCACGTTCACTGAACCCCTCTATCCTGGATTTGGGTTTCTTTTGTTGAAAACCTCCTCAGTGACCCTGTATCAGATCAACGACATTCAAAGGTGAGGTCATAGTTGACAAAGGGCAAATCCTTGAAGTCTGAAGTCAACTAGCTTAATGATTGGTTTACCGGCCATCAATTAGCTTTCTTGATTGGTTACTTCACATACAGTTGAAGTCAGAAGTTTACATACACCTTAGCCAAATACATTTAAACTCTGTTTTTCACAATTCCTGACATTTAATCTTAGTAAAAAATTCCCTGTCTCAGGTCAATTAGGATCACCACTTTATTTTAAGAATGTGAAATGTCAGAATAATAGTAGAAAGAATATTTTATTTCATCACATTCCCAGTGCGTCTGAAGTTTACATACACTCAATTAGTATTTGGTGGTATTGCCTTTTAAATTGTTTAACTTGGGTCAATGGTTTTGGGTAGCCTTCCACAAGCTTCCCACAATAAGTTGTTTTTTAAATGTATTATTTGTTTTACCTTTATTTAACTAGGCAAGTCAGTTAAGAACAAATTCTTATTTTCAATGACAGCCTAGGAACAGTGGGTTAACTGCCTGTTCAGGGGCAGAACGACAGATTTGTACTTTGTCAGCTCAGGGATTTGAACTTGCAACCTTTCGGTTACTAGTCCAATGCTCTAACCACTAGGCTACCCTGCCGCCCGTGAATTTTGGCCCATTCCTTCTGATAAAGATTGTGTAACTGAGTCAAGTTTATAGGCCTCCTTGCTTTTTCAGTTCTGCCCACAAATTTTCTATGGGATTGAGGTCAGGGCTTTGTGATGGCCACTCCAATACCATGACTTTGTTGTCCTTAAGCCCTTTTGCCACAACTTTGGAAGTATGCTTGGGGTCATTGTCCACTTGGAAGACCCATTTGCGACCAAGCTTTAACTTCCTGACTGATGTCTTGAGATGTTGTTTCAATATATCCACTTAATTGTCCTTCATCATGACGCCATCTATTTTGTGAAGTGCACCAGTCCCTCCTGCAGCAAAGATCCCCCACAACATGATGCTGCCACCCCTGTGCTTCACGGTTGGGATGATGTTCTTCGCCTTGCAAGCCTCCCCCTTTTTCCTCCAAACATAACGATGATCATTATGGCCAAACAGACCAGAGGACATTTCTCAAAAGTATGATCTTTGTCCCCATGTGCAGTTGGAAACCGTGGTCTGGCTTTTTTTACGGCGGTTTGAGCAGCGGCTTCTTGCTTGCTGAGCGGCCTTTCAGGTTATGTCAATATAGGACTCGTTTTACTGTGGATATAGATACTTTTGTACCTATTTCCTTCAGCATCTTCACAAGATTCTTTGCTGTTGTTCTGGGATTGATTTGCACTTTTCACACCAAAGTATATTCATATCTAGGAGACAGAACATCTCCTTCCTGAGTGGAATGACGCCTGCGTGGTCCCATGGTGTTTATACTTGCGTACTATTGTTTGTACAGCTGAACGTGGTATCTTCAGGCGTTTGGAAATTGATCCCAAGGATGAACCAGACTTGTGGAGGTCTACAATTATTTTTCTGAGGTCTTGGCTGATTTCTTTAGATTTTCTCATGATGTCAAGCAAAGAGGCCTTGAAATACATCCACAGGAAAACCTGCAATTGACTAAAATTACGTCAATTAGTCTACCAGAAGCTTCTAATGCCATGACATCCTTTCCTGGAATTTTCCAAGCTTTTTAAAGGCACAGTCAACTGAGTGAATGTAAACTTCTGACCCACTGGAATTGTGATACAGTAAATTATAAGTGAAATAATCTGTCTGTTAACAGTTGTTGGAAAAATGACTTGTCATACACAAAGTAGATGTCCTAACCGACTTGCCAAAACAATTGCATTGATGGAAGCAACAATCTGCAACATTAAAGCTGAACCACCCCTGATTATTATCAACAGCTGTAAAAAGTTGTCCAGGCAGGAAACCCTCACTGGAACCATAATTTATATTAATATCCAGGTATGCTAGACAATATACAGTTGTAGTTTGTTTAATCACGGCCAATCTGTCTGCTTTCCCAACACCAGAGACCATGGTGGAGAGAGTTGGATCAAGCCTGGACCTGAGGACACCAGAGACCATGGTGGAGAGAGTTGGATCAAGCCTGGACCTGAGGACACCAGAGACCATGGTGGAGAGAGTTGGATCAAGCCTGGACCTGAGGACACCAGAGACCATGGTGGAGAGAGTTGTATCAAGCCTGGACCTGAGAAATGTGAGTGTTAACTGATAATTGTTTATGACTCAAAATATTGAGTAACTTAATATATTGTTAAAGCGTTCATTACAGTTGATTCCCAGGCAAGGAACACAATCATGATCTATTTGGTCAAAAAAAAGTAAAGGTAGAGTCAGCAATATGACGTAGATGCACAAAGTGAATCGCATAGTGGATCAATTTTCTACAACAACTAAGAGCGTTGTAACACCATGCTAAACTTCTCTGCTGTTTTGGTCCCGTGACTACCACACTGTAAGAGAGTGAAGAGAACCCACACACATGGGTAGATACTGTGTGAGAGAGAAGTCAGGCATCTTGCTCATCACAATATCTGTGGTGCTGCTCGTACATCATCATTTATCTGACTCTACCTTTAAGCTCTCATCCTAGGATCTAGCAGAAATCAGGCCCCCAACATCTACAAAACACGGACCAGAACGATGTTGTTTCCTGCTTCCACAAACATTAATTAATATAACACTAATGTCAGATTATGGTATGCTAATGAGTGTACATTCTGAGACTGTTGCTCACTTATATTCATTTTTATTACAATTCTATTTAATAATTATTAATTCATTATTACATGAGATTGTCCGTTTTAAATAACTAATTTTGCCTTCAGGGATTCCTCAGAGCTGTAAGACTTGTGACCATGTTGAGGTAAGTCATTATGTCAATTCTTACTTTTACATACCTGCAGGAGTCAGGCACAGTCTCAAAGCCAGGTGTGTACTGACCAACCATTCATACTGGGATATAGACAGTCCTGTGTTCTGCTTTAGTAATATAAACACAGTCTCAAAGCCAGGCGTGTACTGACCAACCATTCATACTGGGATATAGACAGTCCTGTGTTCTGCTTTAGTAATATAAACACAGTCTCAAAGCCAGGTGTGTACTGACCAACCATTCATACTGGGATATAGACAGTCCTGTGTTCTGCTTTAGTAATATAAACACAGTCTCAAAGCCAGGTGTGTACTGATCAACCATTCATACTGGGATATAGACAGTCCTGTGTTCT
>NW_024607783.1:35000-37073 GCF_018296145.1 Oncorhynchus tshawytscha | reverse complement strand
CAGATAGACACAGAAGAGAAATGAGCGTCTCCTAATGTTGCCTCTCAAATGAGCGCTTTCCACTTCACACACACACTGCATTAGGACGCATGGCCTCACAGCCCTTACAACCCCCACCCCACCCACCCTCCCTGCACACACACACACCTCTTTCTGCTTCTAACAGACATTCCCTACCCCCACCCCCAGGTCCCCCAGGGCCCTATATTAAGGTCTTCAGTGAGCGGAGCAGAACAATAAACACCCAGTGTCCCTCAGTGGAATCGTGCTTAATTGTGTTAATTTACTGCTTAGCTTGAGACGGGGCACTGGAGGGTCGTGTGTGTGTGTGTTGTTGGGGTGTGTGTGTGTGTGTTTGTGTTAATGTGGGTAGTGGAGGGGAAGTATTGAGCGTCAGACCCAGCTGACAGAAGGGGCTTCCCTGTCTTTCCCTCAGAGGTTTCACGACGATGATCAACTCCTCGCCTTAATCCTCTTATCGCCTCACCGCACACACACACACACACACACACACACACACACACACACACACACACACACCGCCTTAGGTCAGGGCCAGATGTTGGAGAGAAAAGAAGAAGACGTGTCACAAGTTCCAGTTCTACACAGGTTGAGCCCGGGGTCACTATTAACTCACACACACACACACACACACACACACACTAACTCACACACACACACACACACACACACACACACACACACACACACACTCACTCACACACACACACACACACACACACACACACACACACACACACACACACACACACACACACACACACACACACACACACACACACACACTGAGACCTCTTTTTTCTTCCTCCAGCGAGTGTGTTTCTGCCTAATTAAGTAGCAGGTATCTGCCTGACAAGATTTCCTGCAACGATACCTCTATCAGATTAGACTAATGAGTGCTCTTTAAGATGCCCCAGAGCCTCCAGGGGAGGGGGGCAGCCCAGCTCCTCTACCCCTTCTTCAGGGCCCTGTAGCCAGCCACCACCGCCACACCAGCAGCCTGTAGTATGGAGCTTGGAGCCTGGAGGCTGGAGGCTGGGAGGCAGAATAAGCTATTTTAGCTAGAGTGGTTGTGGTCCAGAGACCTAAGGAGAGACTAGATGGAGAGAAAGAGACCTAAGGAGAGACTAGATGGAGAGAAAGAGACCCAAGGAGAGACTAGATGGAGAGAAAGAGACCTAAGGAGAGACTAGACGGAGAGAAGGAGACCTAAGGAGAGACTAGATGGAGAGAAGGAGACCTAAGGAGAGATGGAGAGAAAGAGACCTAAGGAGAGACTAGACGGAGAGAAGGAGACCTAAGGAGAGACTAGACGGAGAGAAGGAGACCTAAGGAGAGACTAGACGGAGAGAAGGAGACCTAAGGAGAGATGGAGAGAAAGAGACCTAAGGAGAGACTAGACGGAGAGAAGGAGACCTAAGGAGAGACTAGACGGAGAGAAGGAGACCTAAGGAGAGACTAGACGGAGAGAAGGAGACCTAAGGAGAGATGGAGAGAAAGAGACCTAAGGAGAGACTAGACGGAGAGAAGGAGACCTAAGGAGAGACTAGACGGAGAGAAGGAGACCTAAGGAGAGACTAGACGGAGAGAAGGAGACCTAAGGAGAGATGGAGAGAAAGAGACCTAAGGAGAGACTAGACGGAGAGAAGGAGACCTAAGGAGAGACTAGACGGAGAGAAGGAGACCTAAGGAGAGACTAGACGGAGAGAAGGAGACCTAAGGAGAGATGGAGAGAAAGAGACCTAAGGAGAGACTAGACGGAGAGAAGGAGACCTAAGGAGAGACTAGACGGAGAGAAGGAGACCTAAGGAGACGGAGAGAAGGAGACCTAAGGAGAGACTAGACGGAGAGAAGGAGACCTAAGGAGAGACGGAGAGAAGGAGACCTAAGGAGAGACTAGACGGAGAGAAGGAGACCTAAGGAGAGACGGAGAGAAGGAGACCTAAGGAGAGACTAGACGGAGAGAAGGAGACCTAAGGAGAGACGGAGAGAAGGAGACCTAAGGAGAGACTAGACGGAGAGAAGGAGACCTAAGGAGAGACTAGACGGAGA
>NW_024607783.1:15000-27500 GCF_018296145.1 Oncorhynchus tshawytscha | reverse complement strand
AGGATGTGAGACATTCTTATTCGGCTGAATTCGAGACATTCATATTTAGCAGAAGTCGAGCCGAGGAGAGAAACCACTGAAGACTGTCGGAACGTAAAACTAAAAAAGGGTTTGGCGTCATTACGTCAAATACCAGGAAGTTAAAAAGGTTAGCAGCATCAAAGATGGTCTATTATATGGACAAGATATTTGACCAACCGCTCTAACAAGGGAAATACACGTCCTCAAAGATGGAAGGCAGGCGGCAGGAGACAAGATCAGGTGGGACCATTCTGGCCAATGATAGGGCAGATACGCGTTTGATCAGGCCATAGAGATAGATAGAGGACTCATCCTTGTACCTTTGCCATTGTAGTATCTGTGACTGCTTGGTCAGTGCCATTGAGGCTATCTCCATTTTAAAGTAGTACATGTTCTTCTTCTTCATTGGTTGACTGCTCCCAACTCATATGAATCGCCACCAACATGACTACTGTCACACCCTGACCATAGTTTGCTTTGTATGTTTCTATGTTTTGTTTGGTCAGGGTGTGATCTGAGTGGGCATTCTATGTTGTGTGTCTAGTTTGTCTGTTTCTGTGTTTGGCCTGATGTGGTTCTCAATCAGAGGCAGGTGTTAGTCATTGTCTCTGATTGGGAACCATATTTAGGTAGCCTGTTTTGTGGTGGGCTTTGTGGGTGGTTGTCTCCTGTGTCAGTGTTTGTACCACACGGGACTGTTTCGGGTTTTCTTGTTTTGTAGTTTATTTCATGTATAGTTTCATTATTAAAGAACCATGAATTATAACCACGCTGCATTTTGGTCCGCCTCTCCTTCCCAGGAAGAATCCTGTGACAACTACTTTAAAATGGTGGAAGCCCTCAATGGCAATGTCCATGCTAGAATGGAGTATGTCCATAATGAGTCCTCATATCAATTAAATTAAATCCAAAGGGCCTTTATTGGAATGGGAAACATATGTTAACATTGCCGAAGCAAGTGAAATAAACAACAAACAGAAGTGAGAAGAAACCAACATTAACAAAAAACGATTAGAAATGAACAGTAAACATTGCACTCACAAAGGTTTCAAAAGGATAAAGTCATTACAAGTGTTATATTATCAGCTATCAGTGTTTAAACAATATGCCAATAGTTGTAGTACGAATAGTAGGGAGAAGATAGACATTTTGGTTGTATTTACAATGTTTGCGCTCCACTGGTTGCCCTTTTGTCATGGCAACGGGCCACAAATCGTGCTACCGTGACAGCACACTGCGGTATTTCAACAGATATGGGAGTTGATTCGTGTTTATTTTATTTTCAAAAGTCTTTGTGGATCTGTGTAATCTGAGGGAATTATGTGTCTCTAATATATGGTCATACATTTGGCAGGAGGTTAGTTAGATAATGCAGCTCGGTTAACACATTTTGTTTTCCACAAAAGTCAAATGTCACCGCCAACCACTGAACAAAACATAAAGAACACCTTTCTAGTACTGAGTGAAAACAGTTATTATACTATAATATATATGAAAAAGTACCTGATGTCAGTTATTATACTATAATATATATGAAAAAGTACCTGATGTCAGTTAATATGCTATAATATATATGAAAAAGTACCTGATGTCAGTTATTATACTATAATATATATGAAAAAGTACCTGATGTCAGTTATTATACTATAATATATATGAAAAAGTACCTGATGTCAGTTATTATACTATAATATATATGAAAAAGTACCTGATGTCAGTTATTATACTATAATATATATGAAAAAGTACCTGATGTTAGTTAATATGCTATAATATATATGAAAAAGTACCTGATGTCAGTTAATATACTATAATATATATGAAAAAGTACCTGATGTCAGTTATTATAGTATAATATATATGAAAAAGTACCTGATGTTAGTTAATATACTATAATATATATGAAAAAGTACCTGATGTCAGTTATTATAGTATAATATATATGAAAAAGTACCTGATGTTAGTTAATATACTATAATATATATGAAAAAGTACCTGATGTCAGTTAATATTCTATAATATATATGAAAAAGTACCTGATGTCAGTTATTATACTATAATATATATGAAAAAGTACCTGATGTCAGTTATTATACTATAATATATATGAAAAAGTACCTGATGTCACGTCCTGACCAGAGAAAGCCTGTATTTTTCTATGGTAGAGTAGGTCAGGGCGTGAATAGGGGTTTAGTCTAGTTTATATTTTCTATGTGGAGTTCTAGGTTGTTTTTGCTATGTTTTTTTTTTTGTATGATTCCCAAATGAGATGCAGCTGACTATCGTTGTCTCTAATTGGGGATCATACTTAAGTAGCATTTTTCCCCCACCTGTGGGTTACGGGATATTGTTTATGTTTAGTTGCCTGTTAGGGCTGCATTGTCGTCACGGTTCGTTTATTCTTTATTGGTTTTTCTAAGTTTCACTTTCTAATAAATAATGTGGACCTCTATGTATGCTGCGCCTTGGTCGGACCCTCATTCCAACGAACGTGACACCTGATTAAATTAAACACATTTTATTTAAAAAAACCTGACTACGACTGTTGAATCCCTGATAGTCAAAATAGCATGAAGGAGAAAAATAGAGATGGATTACTTTCTAAGGTTCAACCAACCTTCTGTTGGTGTCTCCATGTTCTCAGAAAGGTGGGACATTGGTGAATCTGAATAGATAACGCCTGACAAAATACTAACTCTTTATCCTGATGGTCTACATCTTGGTGTTTACATCCTGGGTATTACATCCTGGGGTTTACATCCTGGGTATTACTGCATTCACCACAGCAGCTAGATAACTGTGGTCTACATCCTGTGGTCTACATCCTGGAGTTTACATCCTGGGTATTACTGCATTCACCACAGCAGCTAGATAACTGTGGTCTACATCCTGGGGTTTACATCCTGGGTATTACTCCATTCACCACAGCAGCTAGATAACTGTGGTCTACATCCTGGGGTTTACATCCTGGGTATTACTGCATTCACCACAGCAGCTAGATAACTGTGGTCTACATCCTGGGGTTTACATCCTGGGTATTACTGCATTCACCACAGCAGCTAGATAACTGTGGTCTACATCCTGGGGTTTACATCCTGGGTATTACTGCCATTACCACAGCAGCTAGATAACTGTGGTCTACATCCTGGGGTTTACATCCTGGGTATTACTGCATTCACCACAGCAGCTAGATAACTGTGGTCTACATCCTGGGTATTACTGCATTCACCACAGCAGCTAGATAACTGTGATCTACATCTTGGGGTTTACATCCTGGGTATTACTGCATTCACCACAGCAGCTAGATAACTGTGGTCTACATCCTGGGGTTTACATCCTGGGTATTACTGCATTCACCACAGCAGCTAGATAACTGTGGTCTACATCCTGGGGTTTACATCCTGGGTATTACTGCATTCACCACAGCAGCTAGATAACTGTGATCTACATCTTGGGGTTTACATCCTGGGTATTACTGCATTCACCACAGCAGCTAGATAACTGTGGTCTACATCCTGGGGTTTACATCCTGGGTATTACTGCCATTACCACAGCAGCTAGATAACTGTGGTTCCACATCCTGGGGTTTACATCCTGGGTATTACTGCATTCACCACAGCAGCTAGATAACTGTGGTCTACATCCTGGGTATTACTGCATTCACCACAGCAGCTAGATAACTGTGGTCTACATCCTGTGGTCTACATCCTGGGGTTTACTTCCTGGGTATTACTGCATTCACCACAGCAGCTAGATAACTGTGGTCTACATCCTGGGTATTACTGCATTCACCACAGCAGCTAGATAACTGTGGTCTACATCCTGTGGTCTACATCCTGGAGTTTACATCCTGGGTATTACTGCATTCACCACAGCAGCTAGATAACTGTGGTTCCACATCCTGGGGTTTACATCCTGGGTATTACTGCATTCACCACAGCAGCTAGATAACTGTGGTCTACATCCTGGGGTTTACATCCTGGGGTTTACATCCTGGTTATTACTGCATTCACCACAGCAGCTAGATAACTGTGGTTCCACATCCTGGGGTTTACATCCTGGGTATTACTGCATTCACCACAGCAGCTAGATAACTGTGGTCTACATCTTGGGGTTTACATCCTGGGTATTACTGCATTCACCACAGCAGCTAGATAACTGTGGTCTACACCCTGTGGTTTGCATCCTGGGGTTTACATCCTGGGTATTACTGCATTCACCACAGCAGCTAGATAACTGTGGTCTACATCCTGTGGTTTACATCCTGGGGTTTACATCCTGGGTATTACTGCATTCACCACAGCAGCTAGATAACTGTGATCTACATCCTGGAGTTTACATCCTGGGTATTACTGCATTCACCACAGCAGCTAGATAACTGGGGTCTACATCCTGGGGTCTACATCCTGGGGTTTACATCCTGGGGTTTACATCCTGGGGTTTACATCCTGGGTATTACTGCCATTACCACAGCAGCTAGATAACTGTTGATGCAAGACTCCAAGCCAAACATGTTGATTAGCAGGTTTGTTCATAGAGCCACAGTCATCATTGACTCCCTAATGGATTCCAATGAAAACCTTGTAGACTGAGATAGGACTCTTTTATCCAAAGGTGAATGTCTTTAAACTGCATTGTTCTCATAATGTACAGCATGTGTCAAAGAAGTCAAGTTGGGAACCCACTATGTCAAATTCTCCAAACATGTTAAATCCATCATGTGAAACCTGTCTTTAGTCTCATTACATAAAGGGCTGTGAAAACAATGAACACAATTGATATATTTTATTTTATTGAAAATTATAAACGCAACATGTAAAATATTGCTCCCATGTTTCATGAGTTGAAATAAAAGATCACAGAAATGTTTCATAAGCACAAAAAAAAACATACCTCCTTTGCCAAAATAAAATAATCCATCCACCTGACAGGTGTGGCATATCAAGAATATTATTAAAAAGCATGATCATTACACAGGTGCACCTGGTGCTGGGGACAATAGCAGGCCACTCTAAGAGGTGCAGTTTTGTCACCAACACAATGCCACAGATGTCTCAAGCTTTGAGGAGTGTGCAACTGGCACGCTGACAGCAGAAATCTCCACCAGGGCTGTTGTCAGAGAATTGAATGTTAATTTCTCTACCATAAGCCACCTCCAATTTTGTTTTAGAGAATTTGGCAGTATGTCCAACCGGCCTCACAACCACAGACCACGTGTAACAACACCAGCCCAGGACCTCCACATCCAGCTTCTCCACCTGCGGGATCGTCTGAGACCAGCCACCTGGACAGCTGATGAAACTGGGGTTTAGCACAACCGAAGAATTTCTGCACAAACTGTCAGAAACAGTCTCAGGGAAGCTCATCTGGGTGCTCGTCGTCCTCACCAGGGTCTTGACCCGACTGTAGTTCAGCGTTGTAACAGACTTCAATGGGCAAATGCTCACCTTCGATGGGCACTGGCACGTTGGAGAAGTGTGATCTTCATGGATGAATCCCAGTTTCATCTGTACCGGGCAAAGGGCAGACAGCGTGTATGGTGTTGTGTGGGTGAGAGGTTTGCTGATGTCAACGTTGTGAACAGAGTGCCCCATGGTGGAGGTGGGGTTATGGTATGGGCAGGCATAAACTACAGACAACAAACACAATTGCATTTTGTCGATGGCAATTTGAATGCAATTGGAATTTTGAGATACCGTGACGAGATCCTGAGGACCATTGTCGTGCCATTCACCTGCCGCCATCACCTCATGTTTCAGCATGATAATGCACAGCCCCATGTCGCAAGGATCTGTACACAATTCCTGGAAGCTGAAAATGTCCCATTTCTTCCCTGGCCTACATACACACCAGACATGTCACCCATTGATCTCTGGATTGATGTGTACAACAGTGTGTTCCAGTTCCAACATCCAGCAACTTCCCACAGCCATTGAAGAGGAGTGGGACAACATTCCACAGGCCACAATCAACAGCCTGATCAACTCTATTAGATGGAGATGTGTCGTGCTGCATGAGGCAAATGGTGGTCACACTAGATACTGACTGGTTTTTCTGATCCACACCCCCCTACCTTTTATTTTTTAAAGGCATCTGTGACCAACAAGATGCATATCTGTATTCCCAGTCATGTGAAAGCCATAGATTGGGGCCTAATGTATTTATTTTCTTTTATAATGTTTGTTATAAGTGTATTTTGGAATGTAAACCAGAAACACGAATCACTGTTGATCCATCCTGTTCTGATCTAATCAGATGAATGTCACAGAGGACAGAAACATGCAGCTGTGACATAGTTCTGCAGTCCTCATGCTATAAAAACATGCAGAAATACAGAGATGATGAGAAAAAAAAAAGCTTGGGTAAAAACACAGTCCAAGCTCTGTCCAACTCCCAAAATAATTTCACCCAGGAATACACTGGGTATGACACCTCTCCTTCAGCTCTTCTCCTTCTTTTCCCTCTCCCCTCTTAGCTCCTCCTCCACTCTCATCCCAATGTAGGTCAAGTGTTCCAGACCAGACTGGGGAGTTTCTCTGGACTCCACAGGTAAATCGTGGGAAAGTCATTGGTTGGACACACTCCAGGTGGACGGGGGGATCAGATTCAGCTGATTGGATGGAAGCGGTAGGTACAGTTGTCCAGGTGATCTTGCTCAGCCCCGCCGGAGAGTTCAGGTTCCAGACACTCTGTGATCTTGGAAATCAAGGCTGTTGACTAAAACATTGGTGAGTGAGAACTATCATAGTTTTACTAAGTGAGACAGTTGTTTTGCTGTTTATATTTTTATTTAACCTTTATTTAACTAGGCAAGTCAGTTAAGAACAAATTCTTATTTACAATGACGGCCGACCCCGGGCCAAACACTAACGACATTGGGACAATTGTGCGCCGCCCTATGGGACTCCCAATCACGGCCGGTTGTGATAAAGCCTGGAATCTAACCGGGGTCTGTAGTGACGCCTCTAGCACTGAGATGCAGTGCCTTTGACCGTTGTTCCACTACATGCCTTTTTAATGCGTGGTGCTGTGAGCCACTGACCTGCTGTGTTTCTCCTCAGCCTCAGACAGCAGCAGGTGGCTTCTAGGTTTTAGGACAACAAGCTGGCATGCTCTACTACCACAGACAGAAGGCGCAACCCAGACATGTCACAGGGGCTATAAAGCTGAAGCATCCGTTTGGAATGTTTTCTCACCACCAAATATGGTAGTGAGAGGAAGTCCAGTCGCGGGTAGTGGGACTGGATGGAACTGGCAGGAAAATGAGCGGACATTCTGCTCATTTTCTCATCGATTAAATATCTGATCTCAATACATTGTTCTGCTTTCAAAACTATAATTTATTACAAACACAGTGCACTCTGTTTTATAGACCTGACTCTTTGCCAAAGTGGTCAAATATTGCTTTGTTTAGAAGGAGTGCAAGGTCGAATTGAGTTAGTTCACACACAAAACAAGCCAAAAGGATATAACTAGCTCATGTTTGGCTTTACCGAACTCCTTGCTTGTTCTGCCCAATATGCTTAATTTACTCCCACTGTAAAACGACACAGATGAACTATTTTGGGTTATAAATCATAGACGAGGGTGCAGATGTATCGCCCTCTATCGGTTTAGTCATAATAATAAGGACGACTTCGTGGCTGTGGTAACTAGTGAAGACCGCAGTCAAGCTAACAACAACAACAGATCAAACAGGTTTAAAATATGTTCACATCGAATGAACTAACTACGAATAACTTCAACAACGGAGAAAATTGAGGTCTGTTGCTAGCTATATGTTATTACAATTTGTGTAGTAAGTTGTGTAGCTAAATCAGCTAGCCTAGTGTAGTTATTTAGGCTGATTTGATAGCAATGCTAACTAGGCTAGCTAGCTAACGTCGATAACACGTCGTTGTTTAGCTAGCTGCTTTGCTCTCGCTTTCAACAACTAGTTCAGCTATTGACAACTAGAAATACGACGTTGCTTTCCATTTTATGTGCATTTTATGTGTCTTTTCAGTGAAACTACAAAGACACTTCCGGGTTTAGTTGGCACCGAGAAGATACCAGTTCGCGTTAACTAGTTGGTAAACAAGACGAGACTTGGAAGGCCTCGCGATACTACTACTAGTTAACTTGTTAGCTATGGGTTTTGTTCGGTTGGTTAACTAGCTGGACCCAACACTAGCAGACATGCCGTGTTGTTGTCAGTAGCTGACAGTTGCAACGTAAGCTAAGTTAGTGCGAGGTTGGGGTTACTAAACTTGTCACCGTTTATTGTTTGATTACTATCCTAGATATTTTCTGCAGGAGTGTCCAGTGACTAACTACTAACTAGTGAACTACATATTATGATGCCATGGAGGATAGGAAGCTGAAGAGAAAGATTTCCAGGCCCTCCACCAACCAGGCCCCTGCCCCACCAACCAGCACCCGGAAGAACACCGCCTCAGGACGGCATCTGGGCTTCAGCCACATGGGTACACACTCCAGCCAGAAGGGAAGAGCCGCAGGTAAGAACCATAATCATCTGGATGACTTGAACTGCTTTGAGGTGA
The DNA here is from genome assembly GCF_018296145.1 of Oncorhynchus tshawytscha. Taxonomy (NCBI): domain Eukaryota; kingdom Metazoa; phylum Chordata; class Actinopteri; order Salmoniformes; family Salmonidae; genus Oncorhynchus; species Oncorhynchus tshawytscha. Next base: position 18,936 of record NW_024607783.1, on the reverse strand, counting down.
AGTTCTTAATTTGCTTGTGTGTGTGTCAGGGGTGTGAAGGCCAGACCGCAGGGCTTCAGGCAGTAAGGCAGGCCAGAGTCAGGCGGACCCCATCCAACACTCCTTCCTGACGGACGTCTCCGATGTGCAGGAGATGGAGAAAGGACTGCTGAGCCTTCTCAATGACTTCCACAATGGAAAACTACAGGCCTTTGGTGAGACCAGGGTTCCAGTGGCTCAGTGGATAAAAGCGTCTGCTGCTGAAAGAGCATATTACCTGTGTGTTTGTATGCAGGTGAAGTTTTACATGAACACTATCTATGACCCCCATCTCGCTCCCTCTCCCCCATCTCGCTCCCTCTCCCCCCCCATCTCGCTCCCTCTTCCCCCCTCATCTCGCTCCCTCTCTCCCCCCATCTCGCTCCCTCTTTCCCCCCTCATCTCACTCCCTCTCTCCCCCCATCTCGCTCCCTCTTTCCCCCCCTCATCTCGCTCTCTCTCTTCCCCCTCATCTCGCTCCCTCTCTCCCCCTCATCTCGCCCCCCCGCTCATCTCGCTCCCTCTCGCTCCCTCTCTCCTCCCCCTCATCTCGCTCCCGCTCTCTCCCCCTCATCTCGCTCCCGCTCTCTCCCCCTCATCTCGCTCCCGCTCTCTCCCTGCCCCTCTCCCTCTAGGTAATGAGTGTTCTATAGATCAGATGGAACATGTGAGAGAGATGCAGGAGAAGTTGGCTCGGCTGCACTTTGACCTTTACGGGGAGGTGGACGAGATGCCTGAGGACCAACGGAAGACCGCCTGCGACTCCAACATGGACAAACTACTGCTCAACGTAAGATCTGGCAATAGGTTTGGTTAAGGTAAGTATTCAGACCACTTTGTGTTACAAAGTGGGGTTTTACAATGGATTTAATTGTCTGTTTTTTGTCAACAATCTACTTAAATTACTCTGTCAAAGTGGAAGAACATTTGTTTTTAAAAGATAAATAAGAAATTATAACAGAAATCCTGTAGTTCCATAACTATTCAGCTCAAGCCTACATTAGTTCAGGACAAAAATGTGGCTTAACAAATCGCATAGGTTACATGGACTCACTGTGTAAAATAATAGAGGTTGACATGATTTTTGAATGACCACTCCTTCCTCTGTCCCCCATACATACATCACCTGTAAGGTCCCTCAGTCAAGTATTGAATTTCAAGAACAGATTCATCTATAAAGACCAGGGAGCTTTTTGAAAAGCCTCATAAAGAGAGGGCAGTGTTTGGTAGATGGGTAACAATAACACGAGACATTGAATATCTCTTTTTAAAGCATGATCACGTTAATAATTATGCTGTGGATGATGTATTAAACCACCCAGACACAGATTTTTTTATATGTTTTTATTTTATCTTTATTTAACTAGGCAAGTCAGTTAAGAACAAATTCTTATTTTCAATGATGGGGTTAACTGCCTGTTCAGCCACATGAGGTCTAGCATTGTCTTGCATTAGGAGGAACCCAGGGCCAACCGCACCAGCATATGGTCTCACAAGGGGTCTGAGGATCTTATCTCGGTAACTAATGGCAGTCAGGCTACCTCTGGCGAGCACATGGAGGGCTGTGCGGCCCCCAAGGAAATGCCACCCCACACCACGACTGACCCACCGCCAAACCGGTCATGCTGGAGGATGTTGCAGGCAGCAGAACGTTCTCCACGGCGTCTCCAGACTCTGTCCCGTCTGTCACATGTGCTCAGTGTGAACCTGCTTTCATCTGTGAAGAGCACAGGGCGCCAGTAGCGAATTTGCCAATCTTGGTGTTCTCTGGCAAATGCCAAATGTCCTGCACGGCGTTGGGCTGTAAGCACAACCCCCACCTGTGGACGTCTGGCCCTCATACAACCCTCATGGAGTCTGCACATTTGTGGCCTGCTGGAGGTCATTTTGCAGGGCTCTGGCAGTGCTCCTCCTTGCACAAAGGCAGAGGTAGCGGTCCTGCTGCTGGTTTGTTGCCCTCCTATGGCCGCCTCCACGTCTCCTGATGTACTGGCCTGTCTCCTGGTAGCGCCTCCATGCTCTGGACACTACGCTGACAGACACAGCAAACCTTCTTGCCACAGCTCGCATTGATGTGCCATCCTGGATGAGCTGCACTACCTGAGCCACTTGTGTGGGTTGTAGACTCAGTCTCATGCTACCACTAGAGTGAAAGCACCACCAGCATTCAAAAGTGACCAAAACATCAGCCAGGAAGCATAGGAACTGAGAAGAGGTCTGTGGTCACCACCTGTAGAACCACTCCTTTATTGGGGGTGTCTTGCTAATTGCCTATAATTTCCACCTGTTGTCTATTCCATTTGCACAACAGCATGTGAAATTTATTGTCAATCAGTGTCGCTTCCTAAGTGGACAGTTTGATTTCACAGAAGTGTGATTGACTTGGAGTTACATTCGTGTTGTTTAAGTGTTCCCTTTATTTTTTTGAGCAGTGTATATATATATATATACACTGCTCAAACTTTCACTTTGTGAAAAAATAATATATATATACATATACATATACAGTGCCTTGCGAAAGTATTTGGCCCCCTTGAACTTTGCGACCTTTTGCCACATTTCAGGCTTCAAACATAAAGATATAAAACTGTATTTTTTGTGAAGAATCAACAATGCAAAACGTTATGTTTGGCGTAAAAGCAACACAGCTCATCACCCTGAACCCACCATCCCCACTGTCAAACATGGTGGTGGCAGCATCATGGTTTGGGCCTGCTTTTCTTCAGCAGGGACAGGGAAGATGGTTAAAATTGATGGGAAGATGGATGGAGCCAAATACAGGACCATTCTGGAAGAAAACCTGATGGAGTCTGCAAAAGACCTGAGACTGGGACGGAGATTTGTCTTCCAACAAGACAATGATCCAAAACATAAAGCAAAATCTACAATGGAATGGTTCAAAAATAAACATATCCAGGTGTTAGAATGGCCAAGTCAAAGTCCAGACCTGAATCCAATCGAGAATCTGTGGAAAGAACTGAAAACTGTTGTTCACAAATGCTCTCCATCCAACCTCACTGAGCTCGAGCTGTTTTGCAAGGAGGAATGGGAAACAATTTCAGTCTCTTGATGTGCAAAACTGAGACATACCCCAAGCGACTTACAGCTGTAATCGCAGCATTAACTTAAGGGGGCTGAATTATTTTGCACGCCCAATTTTTCAGTTTTTGATTTGTTAAAAAAGTTTGAAATATCCAATAAATGTCGTTCCACTTCATGATTGTGTCCCACTTGTTGTTGATTCTTCACAAAAAAATACAGTTTTATTAACTTTATGTTTGAAGCCTGAAATGTGGCAAAAGGTCGCAAAGTTCAAGGGGGCCGAATACTTTCGCAAGGCACTGTAAATATTTTCTTATGCTCCTGTCAGCAATGGGTAAGGCTGAAATAGCTGAATCCACTAATTTGAAGGGGTGTCCACATACACTATATATAGTGTATCATGGGGAAAGGTTTCTACACCAAAGTAAATCTACCGTTGCAAATGTCAGACTCTGTGAGGCACATCACTCTGCAGGTTGCACATGGTGAGAGAGTGCAGTTTGTTTGGGCGATTTTTACAGCTAACTAGCTACTTTACATGCTGATATTGGCTTTGATATTATTGTGTGTAGCAATGTTTGTTTGTTTGCTAGCTAGCTAGCTAGCTAGCCAGCCAGATAGCCCATAGAGAGAGAGCATTGCATTGAGAGAAGAGAGTGAATGTTCCTGAGTGGCCAAGTTAGTTTGGACTTAAATCAGCTTGAAAGTCTGTCAAGACTTGAAAACAGCCATCTAGCCATGATCCCCAACATCTTGACAGAGCTTGAAGAATTTTTAAAAAAGAATATTGTCCAAATATTGTACAATCCAGGTGGGCAATGCTCTTATATAATTTACCCGCGAAAAAAAACTCCCAGCTGTAATTGATGCTAAAGG
>NW_024607783.1:0-10000 GCF_018296145.1 Oncorhynchus tshawytscha | reverse complement strand
TCTTCTCTCCCCCACTCTCCCCTCTCCCGTCCCCTCTTCTCCTCTACCGTCCCCCTCTCTTCTCTTCTCTCCCCCCACTCTCCCCTCTCCCGTCCCCTCTTCTCCTCTACCCTCCCCTCTCCCGTCCCCTCTTCTCCTCTACCCTGCCCCCCTCTCTACCCTCCCCTCTCCCGTCCCCTCTTCTCCTCTACCCTCCCCTCTCCCGTCCCCTCTTCTCCTCTACCCTGCCCCCCCTCTCTTCCCTCTCCTCTCCCGTCCCCTCTTCTCCTCTACCCTCTCCTCTCCCGTCCCCTCTTCTCCTCTACCCTCCCCTCTCCCGTCCCCTCTTCTCCTCTACCCTCCCCTCTCCCGTCCCCTCTTCTCCTCTACCCTGCCCCCCTCTCTACCCTCCCCTCTCCCGTCCCCTCTTCTCCTCTACCCTCCCCTCTCCCGTCCCCTCTTCTCCTCTACCCTGCCCCCTCTCTTCCCTCTCCTCTCCTTGGGGCTAGGGGTTTATGGGATTGGACCTAATCACCATCCTCCACTTATCTGTCGAACACACTGCAAACACAGTTACACATATTTGTGACTTTGTTTAAAGGAGGAAACTCACTGCAACATATCCACATGAGTGTCTGGACAAATGTTGATGCCTTTTTATTATTTTTTTGCCTTTTTATTGTTGCCTTGGTTTGAAACAGTGTTACATTGAGATATAAATATATATATTTATTTATATATATATATATTTGACCTTCTCCTACACATATTTGTCTTATATGCAGTTGGAATGCAATAATCATATTTGAAACTGCTTGATTGTCAACCTTTTATTTAGAGTAATCCTGTACATTACAGATTGAGGTTTTATTGTTTATTAATGTGGTTGGGGTGGATTGTTCTGATTTATTTTCCTCAGTTTTAGGAAAAAGTCAATAAAGAGTTCTAATGACTTGAATCATGTTTCTGTGCTTTACTCATATGATGGATGGTGGTGGCGAGGCCTCATTCCCCACTATATGAGATATCTACTGTAGCCCTCATCCTCCACATACAACACCCGTTCTGCCAGTCGCATTCTGTTAAAGGTCCCCAAAGCACACGCATCCCTGGGTCGCTTGTCTTTTCAATTTGCTGCAGCTAGCGACTGGAACGAGCTGCAACAAAACACTCAAACTGGACCATTTTATCTCCATCTCTTCATTCAAAGACTCAATCATGGACCCTCTTACTGACAGTTGTGGCTGCTTTGTGTGATGTATGGTTGTCTCTAAATTCTTGCCCTTTGTGCTGTTGTCTGTACCCAATAATGTTTGTACCATTATCATAACCACCATCAATAAAAGACAGTACTGTGCAGCTGTATTCATCGACCTGGCCAGGGCTTTCGACTCTCAATCACCACATTCTTATCGGCAGACTCAACAGCCTTGGTTTCTCAAATGTCTGCCTCGCCTGGTTCACCTACTACTACTCAGAGTTCAGTGTGTCAAATCAGAGGGTCTGTTGTCCGGGCCTCTGGCAGTCTCTATGGGGTGCCACAGGGTTCAATTCTCGGGCCGACTCTTTTCTCTGTATACATCAATGATGTCGCTCCTGCTGCTGGTGAGTCTCTGATCCACCTCTACGCAGATGACACCATTCTGTATACCTCTGGCCCTTCGTTGGACACTGTTAACTAACCTCCAGACGAGGTTACCCACCCCCAGCACGAGCTCCAGCAGGTATATTTCACTGGTCACCCCCAAAGCCAATTCCTCCTTTGGCCACCTTTCCTTCCAATTCTCTGATGCAAATGAGTGGAACTAATTGCAAAAATCACTGAAGCCGGAGACTCATACCTCCCTCACTAACTTTAAGCATCAGCTGTCAGAGCAGCTCACAGATCACTGCACATGTACATAACCCATCTGTAAAAAGCCCATCTGTACCAATCCCATCTGTAAATAGCCCATCTGTACATAGTTCATCTGTAAATAGCCCATCTGTACATAGTTCATCTGTAAATAGCCCATCTGTACATAGTAAATCTGTAAATAGCCCATCTGTACATAGTTCATCTGTAAATTGCCCATCTGTACATAGCCCATCTGTAAATAGCCCATCTGTACATAGCCCATCCAACTACAACATTCCCATATTGTTATTTCTTTTGGCTCCTTTGCACCCCAGTATCTTTACTTGCACATTCATCTCGACCAGGTCGCAGTTGTAAATGAGAACTTGTTCTCAACTGGCCTACCTGGTTAAATAAAGAAATAAAAAAACTATTCTGCACATCTATCACTCCAGTGTTAATTGCTAAATTGTAATTACTTTGCCACCATGGCCTATTTATTGCCTTACCTCCCTTATCTTACCTCATTTGCACACACTGTATATATATTTTTTTATATTGTGTTATTGACTGTGTGTTTGTTTATTCCATGTGTAACTCTGTTTGTGTCACGCTACTTGGCTTTATCTTGGCCAGGTCGCAGTTGCAAATGAGAACTTGTTCTCCAATGGCCTACCTGGTTAAATAAAGGTGAAATTAATGCAATACCATGTTTTGTGCCACTACCATGTTGTTGTCATGTGTTGCTGCCTTGCTATGTTGTCATGTGTTGCTGCCTTGCTATGTTGTCATGTGTTGCTGCCTTGCTATGTTGTCATGTGTTGCTGCCTTGCTATGTTGTCATGTGTTGCTGCCTTGCTATGTTGTCATGTGTTGCTCCCTTGCTATGTTGTCATGTGTTGCTGCTATGTTGTCATGTTGTCATGTTGTCATGTGTTGCTGCCATGCTATGTTGTCATGTGTTGCTGCCTTGCTATGTTGTCATGTGTTGCTGCCTTGCTATGTTGTAATGTGTTGCTGCCTTGCTATGTTGTCATGTGTTGCTGCCTTGCTATGTTGTCATGTGTTGCTGCCTTGCTATGTTGTCATGTGTTGCTGCCTTGCTATGTTGTCATGTGTTGCTGCCTTGCTATGTTGTCATGTGTTGCTGCCTTGCTATGTTGTCATGTGTTGCTGCCTTGCTATGTTGTCATGTGTTGCTGCCTTGCTATGTTGTCATGTGTTGCTGCCTTGCTATGTTGTCATGTGTTTGTCACATACACATAGTTAGCAGATGTTAATGCGAGTGTAGCGAAATGCTTGTGCTTCTAGTTCCGACAATGCAGTAATAACGAGCAAGTAATCTAACTAACAATTCCAAAAAAAACTACTGTCATACACAGTGTAAGGGGATAAAGAATATGTACATAAGGATATATGAATGAGTGATGGTACAGAGCAGCATAGGCAAGATACAGTAGATGATATCAGTACAGTATATACATATGAGATAAGTATGTAAACCAAGTGGCATAGTTAAAGTGGCTAGTGATACATGTATTACATAAGGATGCAGTCGATGATATAGAGTACAGTATCAACGTATGCATATGAGATGAACAATGTAGGGTAAGTAACATTATATAAGGTAGCATTGTTTAAAGTGGCTAGTGATATATTTACATCATTTCCCATCGATTCCCATGATTAAAGTGGCTGGAGTAGAGTCAGTGTCATTGACAGTGTGTTGGCAGTAGCCACTCAATGTTAGTGGTGGCTGTTTAACAGTCTGATGGCCTTGAGATAGAAGCTGTTTTTCAGTCTCTCGGTCCCAGCTTTGATGCACCTGTACTGACCTCGCCTTCTGGATGGCAGCGGGGTGAACAGGCAGTGGCTCGGGTGGTTGATGTCCTTGATGATCTTTATGGCCTTCCTGTAGCATCGGGTGGTGTAGGTGTCCTGGAGGGCAGGTAGTTTGCCCCCGGTGATGCGTTGTGCAGACCTCACTACCCTCTGGAGAGCCTTACGGTTGAGGGCGGTGCAGTTGCCATACCAGGCGGTGATACAGCCCGCCAGGATGCTCTCGATTGTGCATCTGTAGAAGTTTGTGAGTGCTTTTGGTGACAAGCCGAATTTCTTCAGCCTCCTGAGGTTGAAGAGGCGCTGCTGCGCCTTCCTCACGATGCTGTCTGTGTGAGTGGACCAATTCAGTTTGTCTGTGATGTGTATGCCGAGGAACTTAAAACTTGCTACCCTCTCCACTACTGTTCCATCGATGTGGATGGGGGGTGTTCCCTCTGCTGTTTCCTGAAGTCCACAATCATCTCCTTAGTTTTGTTGACGTTGAGTGTGAGGTTATTTTCCTGACACCACACTCCGAGGGCCCTCACCTCCTCCCTGTAGGCCGTCTCGTCGTTGTTGGTAATCAAGCCTACCACTGTTGTGTCGTCCGCAAACTTGATGATTGAGTTGGAGCGTGCATGGCCACGCAGTCGTGGGTGAACAGGGAGTACAGGAGAGGGCTCAGAACGCACCCTTGTGGGGCCCCAGTGTTGAGGATCAGCGGGGAGGAGATGTTGTTGCCTACCCTCACCACCTGGGGGCGGCCCGTCAGGAAGTCCAGTACCCAGTTGCACAGGGCGGGGTCGAGACCCAGGGTCTCGAGCTTGATGGCGAGCTTGGAGGGTACTATGGTGTTGAATGCCGAGCTGTAGTCGATGAACAGCATTCTCACATAGGTATTCCTCTTGTCCAGATGGGTTAGGGCAGTGTGCAGTGTGGTTGAGATTGCATCGTCTGTGGACCTATTTGGGCGGTAAGCAAATTGGAGTGGGTCAAGGGTGTCAGGTAGGGTGGAGGTGATATGGTCCTTGACTAGTCTCTCAAAGCACTTCATGATGACGGATGTGAGTGCTACGGGGCGGTAGTCGTTTAGCTCAGTTACCTTAGCTTTCTTGGGAACAGGAACAATGGTGGCCCTCTTGAAGCATGTGGGAACAGCAGACTGGTATAGGGATTGATTGAATATGTCCGTAAACACACCGGCCAGCTGGTCTGCGCATGCTCTGAGGCGCGGCTGGGGATGCCGTCTGGGCCTGCAGCCTTGCGAGGTTAACACGTTTAAATGTCTTACTCACTTCGGCTGCAGTGAAGGAGAGACCGCATGTTTCCGTTGCAGGCCGTGTCAGTGGCACTGTATTGTCCTCAAAGCGGGCAAAAAAGTTATTTAGTCTGCCTGGGAGCAAGACATCCTGGTCCGTGACTGGGCTGGGTTTCTTCCTGTAGTCCGTGATTGACTGTAGACCCTGCCACATACCTCTTGTGTCTGAGCCGTTGAATTGAGATTCTACTTTGTCTCTGTACTGGCGCTTAGCTTGTTTGATAGCCTTGCGGAGGAATAGCTGCACTGTTTGTATTCAGCCATGTTACCAGACACCTTGCCCTGATTAAAAGCAGTGGTTCGTGCCTTCAGTTTCACACGAATGCTGCCATCAATCCACGGTTTCTGGTTAGGGAATGTTTTAATCGTTGCTATGGGAACGACATCTTCAACGCACGTTCTAATGAACTCGCACACCGTATCAGCGTATTCGTCAATGTTGTTGTCTGACGCAATCTGAAACATCTCCCAGTCCACGTGATGGAAGCAGTCTTGGAGTGTGGAGTCAGCTTGAGTCGGACCAGCGTTGGACAGACCTCAGCGTGGGAGCTTCTTGTTTTAGTTTCTGTCTGTAGGCAGGGATCAACAAAATGGAGTCGTGGTCAGCTTTTCCGAAAGGGGGCGGGGCAGGGCCTTATATGCGTCGCGGAAGTTGTAACAATGATCCAGGGTCTTTCCACCCCTGGTTGCGCAATCGATATGCTGATAAAATTTAGGGAGTCTTGTTTTCAGATTAGCCTTGTTAAAATCCCCAGCTACAATGAATGCAGCCTCCGGATAAATCGTTTCCAGTTTGCAGAGAGTTAAATAAAGTTCGTTCAGAGCCATCGATGTGTCTGCTTGGGGGGATATATACGGCTGTGATTATAATCGAAGAGAATTCTCTTGGTAGATAATGCGGTCTACATTTGATTGTGAGGAATTCTAAATCAGGTGAACAGAAGGATTTGAGTTCCTGTATGTTTCTTTCATCACACCATGTCACGTTGGCCATAAGACATACGCCCCCGCCCCTCTTCTTACCAGAAAGATGTTTGTTTCTGTCGGCGCGATGCGTGGAGAAACCCGCTGGCTGCACCGCTTCGGATTGCGTCTCTCCAGTTAGCCATGTTTCCGTGAAGCAGAGAACGTTACAGTCTCTGATGTCCCTCTGGAATGCTACCCTTGCTCGGATTTCATCAACCTTGTTGTCAAGAGACTGGACATTGGCAAGAAGAATGCTAGGGAGTGGTGCACGATGTGCCCGTCTCCGGAGTCTGACCAGAAGACCGCTTCGTTTCCCTCTTTTTCTGAGTCGTTTTTTTTTTTTTTGGTCGCTGCATGTGATCCACTCGGTTACACTGGTTGTAAGGCAGAACACAGGATCCGCGTCGCGAAAAACATATTCTTGGTCGTACTGATGGTGAGTTGACGCTGATCTTATATTCAGTAGTTCTTGTCGGCTGTATGTAAAGAAACCTAAGATGACCTGGGGTACTAGTGTAAGAAATAACACGTAAAAAAAAAAAAAAACTGCATAGTTTCCTAGGAACGCGAAGCGGGCGGCCATCTGTCCAAGACTTGAATTTCCCTTCAGGGGAAATAATGTCCTCTTACTTTTGCCGCTCCCCACAATTGCATTTCAGCAAATGATTGTTTGTGTAGTAACTCTATCAGTGACAGATCATGTGTGGTGCACAGGCCGATCCTGTTGACCAAGCAGCCTAGACTACTCGGTAACCAAAGCTTCCCAGTGCGCGCGCACTGTAGGAACCTGACACTCCGAATCTGATTCGTATTCCTCGTGTCCACTCTTGTCACGTCTCCAGAACTCATTGGATGAGAAGGTCGGTGAACAGGGACCACTACCGGGGGTGTGCGTGGGAATGTTGCATGCGTCTTATGCTCTAGTTTCTGTTATTCTGTCTCTAAGGAGACCGGGCAAAGAGGGGAGGAATTGTGGGGAAGGAGAGTAGTTTTTAAAATAAATTGCACTTTATAGTCACACTTGTGCAGGTCTATGGAATAATTTGTGAAATTACATTGCATAGGACATCCTTGACCGGACAGTTTTTGAAACGCAGGTAAATTTATCACCGCTGTATCATTGTATTATCAGATTTTTAACTGGACTGTTGACTGAAGAAGATTTTACCCGCACTTTGTTTAAAATACTGAATTTGAACCACACAAACAATCGCTTATAAAAGGCTACCCAAAAGAAGGCTATCGATTTAAAGTAAACAGAGCGTAATCGGGTAGTATCCTCAACTGGCCCAAACCACCCATAAAATGACATCCGTGGATCTGACCGTTCGGTCCAGTCCTGGTCCTAACCCAGGTCCTCACAGCGTGACACAGTGGCAACTGAGCGGGACAGACTACCAACCCCAGTCGGCCCTGATGCATCGCAGCTCGTTCACAGGGACAGCCGACACCCGCTTCAGTGCCTGGACTCCCATCACAAACAAGACCACCAACCACCAGGTCAGCCAAGTGAGATAAGACAAGCAATCCTTTTCCTTTCTCCTTTTTATTTTTGTTGTGGTTTTCCACCACCTTGGCCTTCCCTACGAAAACATATTTATATTTGAGTAATTTAGGAGAGGTGACTTACAGTAATGAGTGCATGTTATTTTTGTACTGGTGCCTTGTGGGAATCGAACCCATAACCCAGCGTTGGTAGCACCATACCAACTGATCCACAAGGGACAAATCTCCATATAACTTGTACATCTATTCATTCCCATGCTACTATATTTTTGCAAAAAAAAAACCAAAAAAGCCTCTGATACCCTGCCATTGTGCCCTTGAGCACAATTACTCTGGGGCCAGCTGACCCATTGTCTGCTTCAGGGTAGGCTGTGTGTGTGTCTCGGGGTAGACTGTGTGTGTGTGTCTTGGAGTAGGCTGTGTGTGTGTGTCTCGGCGGTAGGCTGTGTTTTTCTCAGGGTAGGCTGTGTTTGCCTCAGGGTAGGCTGTGTTTGTCTCAGGGTAGACTGTGTTTGTCTCAGGGTAGGCTGTGTTTTCTCAGGGTAGGCTGTGTTTGTCTCAGGGTAGGCTGTGTTTGTCTCAGGGTAGGCTGTGTTTTTCTCAGGGTAGGCTGTGTTTTTCTCAGGGTAGGCTGTGTTTGTCTCAGGGTAGGCTGTGTTTGTCTCAGGGTAGGCTGTGTTTTTTCTCAGGGTAGGCTGTGTTTGTCTCAGGGTAGGCTGTGTTTGTCTCAGGGTAGGCTGTGTTTTTATCTCAGGGTAGACTGTGTTTGTCTCAGGGTAGGCTGCGTTTGTCTCAGGGTAGGCTGCGTTTGTCTCAGGGTAGGCTGCGTTTGTCTCAGGGTAGGCTGTGTTTGTCTCAGGGTAGGCTGTGTGTTTGTGTGTTGAGATGTTGGGTTGTGAGCATTAAGATACATCTCCTCCTCTGTAAGTTAATGTAAATTCATGTTAATCTACGTCTTGTTCTATGACCTGTCAGTTGTTTGAGGAGCGGACCACCCTGGTGCTTCACTGGTTTGACCTTTGGACTGACCGCCAGAGAAAACTCTTCCTGCAGGCGCTGCTGTCACAATGCACCAGGTCCCAGCTCAAGTAAGCCCTTCTGACAGACAGGGGCCTCTGACAGGCCTATTGTTATGGTTTATCTGGATCCCCATGAGTTTTTGCAGAAGCAGCAGATACTCTTCCTGGGGTCCACAAAAAAACAAACAACAACAACAAAACAAACACAAAACATGACAAGTAACAAAACACTGATAGACAAGGACAGTCGCACAAATTTAAAATACGATGATATACAAACAATAATTAAAACTTTTTTTTTTTATTGTGTTAGTGTTCAGTGTGTGTGTGTGTTTGTGTGTGTGGTTCCCCTCACAGTCCTTGCCCTTCTATGAAATGTTGCGTAAACCTCTCTGGTAGCGTCCCACCTCGACAACAGCCAGTGAAATTGCAGGGCGCCAAATTCAAAACAACAGAAATCCCACAATTAAAATTCCTCAAACATACAAGTATTTTACACCATTTTAAAGATAAACTTGTTGTAAATCCAGCCACAGTGTCCGATTTCAAAAAGACTTTACGACGAAAGCACACCAAACGATTATGTTAGGTCTGCACCTAGTCACAGCAAAACACAGCCATTTTTCCAGCCAAAGAGAGGAGTCACAAAAAGCAGAAATAGAGAGAAAATTAATGACTAACCTTTGATGATCTTCATGAGATGACACTCATAGGACTTCATGTTACACAATACATGTATGTTTTGTTCGATAAAGTTCATATTTATATCCAAAAATCTCAGTTTACATTGGCGCGTTACGTTCAGTAGTTCCAAAACATCCAGTGATTTTGCAGAGAGCCACATCAATTTACAGAAATACTCATAATAAACATTGCTAAAAGATACAAGTGTTATGCATGTAATTATAGATACACTTTTTTTTTTTTTTTTACTTTAAGGAAAAAGCACACCATGCAATAATCTGAGTACAGCGCTCAGACACAAAAACAAGCCATACAGATATCTGTCACGTTGTGGAGTCAACAGAAGTCAGAAATAGCATTATAAATATTCACTTACCTTTGATCTTCATCAGAATGCACTCCCAGGAATCCCAGTTCCACAATAAATGTTTGTTTTGTTCGATAAAGTCCATCATTTATGTCCAAATACCTCCCTTTCGTTCGCACGTTTAGCCCAGTAATCCAAATTCATGAGGCGCGATCACTAGGTCCAGACGAAAAGTCAAAAAGTTCTGTTACAGTCCATAGAAACATGTCAAACGATATATAGAATCAATCTTTAGGATGTTTTTAACATAAATCTTCAATAATGTTCCAACCGGAGAATTCCTTTGTCTTCAGAAATGCAATGGAATGTAGGTCGCTCTCACGTGAGCACGCGTGATCAGCTCATGCCACTCTGGAAGAGCCCTGACTCAATCAGCTCTCATTCCCTCCTCCTTCACAGTAGAAACCTTAAACAAGGTTCTAAAGACTGTTGCCATCTAGTGGAACCCTTAGGAAGTGCTATATGACCCCATAGACACTGTATATTTGATAGGCAATGACAAG
>NW_024607782.1:0-37058 GCF_018296145.1 Oncorhynchus tshawytscha | reverse complement strand
GTAGATAGATAGATAGATAGATAGATAGATAGATAGATAGATAGATAGATAGATAGATAGATAGATAGATAGATAGATAGATAGATAGATAGATAGATAGATAGATAGATAGATAGATAGATAGATAGATAGATAGATAGAAGATAGATAGATAGATAGATAGATAGATAGATAGATAGATAGATAGATAGATAGATATAGATAGATAGATAGATAGATAGATAGATAGATAGATAGATAGATAGATAGATAGATAGATAGATAGATAGATAGATAGATAGATAGATAGATAGATAGATAGATAGATAGATAGATAGATAGATAGATAGATAGATAGATAGATAGATAGATAGATAGATAGATAGATAGATAGATAGATAGATAGATAGATAGATAGATAGATAGATAGATAGATAGATAGATAGATAGATAGATAGATAGATAGATAGATAGATAGATAGATAGATAGATAGATAGATAGATAGATAGATAGATAGATAGATAGATAGATAGATAGATAGATAGATAGATAGATAGATAGATAGATAGATAGATAGATAGATAGATAGATAGATAGATAGATAGATAGATAGATAGATAGATAGATAGATAGATAGATAGATAGATAGATAGATAGATAGATAGATAGATAGATAGATAGATAGATAGATAGATAGATAGATAGATAGATAGATAGATAGATAGATAGATAGATAGATAGATAGATAGATAGATAGATAGATAGATAGATAGATAGATAGATAGATAGATAGATAGATAGATAGATAGATAGATAGATAGATAGATAGATAGATAGATAGATAGATAGATAGATAGATAGATAGATAGATAGATAGATAGATAGATAGATAGATAGATAGATAGATAGATAGATAGATAGATAGATAGATAGATAGATAGATAGATAGATAGATAGATAGATAGATAGATAGATAGATAGATAGATAGATAGATAGATAGATAGATAGATAGATAGATAGATAGATAGATAGATAGATAGATAGATAGATAGATAGATAGATAGATAGATAGATAGATAGATAGATAGATAGATAGATAGATAGATAGATAGATAGATAGATAGATAGATAGATAGATAGATAGATAGATAGATAGATAGATAGATAGATAGATAGATAGATAGATAGATAGATAGATAGATAGATAGATAGATAGATAGATAGATAGATAGATAGATAGATAGATAGATAGATAGATAGATAGATAGATAGATAGATAGATAGATAGATAGATAGATAGATAGATAGATAGATAGATAGATAGATAGATAGATAGATAGATAGATAGATAGATAGATAGATAGATAGATAGATAGATAGATAGATAGATAGATAGATAGATAGATAGATAGATAGATAGATAGATAGATAGATAGATAGATAGATAGATAGATAGATAGATAGATAGATAGATAGATAGATAGATAGATAGATAGATAGATAGATAGATAGATAGATAGATAGATAGATAGATAGATAGATAGATAGATAGATAGATAGATAGATAGATAGATAGATAGATAGATAGATAGATAGATAGATAGATAGATAGATAGATAGATAGATAGATAGATAGATAGATAGATAGATAGATAGATAGATAGATAGATAGATAGATAGATAGATAGATAGATAGATAGATAGATAGATAGATAGATAGATAGATAGATAGATAGATAGATAGATAGATAGATAGATAGATAGATAGATAGATAGATAGATAGATAGATATATATTTTTTACACCTTTATTTAACTAGGCAAGTCAGTTAAGAACACGTTATTTTCAATGACGGCCAAGGAACGGTGGGTTAACTGGTCTAGGAACAATGGGTTAACTGCCTTGTTCAGGGGCAGAACGACAGATTTTCACCTTGTCAGCTCGGGGGATTCTATCTTGCAACCTAACAGTTAACTAGTCCAACGCTCTAACCACCTGCCTCTCATTGCACTCCATGAGGAGCCTGCCTGTTACGCGAATGCAGTAAGAAGCCAAGGTAAGTTGCTAGCTAGCATTAAACTTATCTTATAAAAACAATCAATCAATCATAATCACTAGTTAACTACACATGGTTGATGATATTACTAGTTTATCTAGCGTGTCCTGCGTTGCATATAAACGATGCGGTGCGCATTCGCGGAAAAAGGACTGTCGTTGCTCCAACGTGTACCTAACCATAAACATCAATGCCTTTCTTAAAATCAATACACAGAAGTATATATTTTTAAACCTGCATATTTAGCTAAAAGAAATCCAGGTTAGCAGGCAATATTAACTAGGTGAAATTGTGTCACTTCTCTTGCGTTCATTGCACGCAGTCAGTGTATATGCGATAATAATTAACGTTTTGTTTTCAAGATGATAGTTTCCGGATTCGGTCATATTAATGACCAAAGGCTTGTATTTCTGTGTGTTATTATGTTATAATTAAGTCTATGATTTGATATTTGATAGGGCATTCTGACTGAGTGATGGTAGGCAGCAGCAGGCTCAAAGCATTCATTCAAACAGCACTTTCGTGCGTTTTGCCAGCAGCTCTTCACTGTGCTTCAAGCATTAATTTGTTTATGACTTCAAGCCTATCAACTCCCGAGATTAGGCTGGTGTAACCGATGTGAAATGGCTAGCTAGTTAGCGGGGTGAGCGCTAATAGTGTTTTAAATGTCACTCGCTCCGAAACGTAAGAGTAGTTGTCCCCCTTAACCTGCAAGGGCCGCGGCTTTTGTGGAGCGATGGGTAACGCTGCTTCGAGGGTGGCTGTTGTCGATGTGTTCCTCGTTCGAGCCCAGGTAAGAGCGAGGAGAAGGACGGAAGCTATACTGTTACACTGGCAATACTAAAGTGGCTATAAGAACACCCAATAGTCAAAGGTATATGGAATACAAATGGTAGAGAGAGAAATGTTCCTATAAATACTATATTAACTACAACCTAAAATCTCTTAACTTGGAATATTGAAGTCTCATGTTAAAAGGAACCACCAGCTTTCATATGTTCTCATATTCTGAGCAAGGAACTGAAATGTTAGCTCTCTTACATAGCACATATTGCACTTTTACTTTCTTCTCCAACACTTTGTTCTTGCATTATTTAAACCAAATTGAACATGTTTCATTATTTACTTGAGGCTAAATTGATTTTTATTGATGTATTATATTAAGTTAAAACAAGTGTTCATTCAGTATTGTTGTAATTGTCATTATTACAAATAAATAAAACATTTAAAAATCGGTATCTGCTTTTTTTTGGTCCTCCAATAATCGGTATCGGCGTTGAAAAATCATAAATCGGTCGACCTCTAGTCTACAGTGCTGTCAGGTGGACATCAGTTGCAACACGCAGGCTCAAACCCTGGTCTTGTTCAGAAGACCATTGAAGGAACACTGCCATGTTATATATCCTCTCTTCTAACATGAAATGAGAACACATACAAGCTCCGATCTCAATCTTGTTTTATGCTAATAGTCCCTGTCATTACTCAGCCCCTGATCTTGAATTCCCCCCGGGCCAACCTAAAACACCAGAACATGGTGTCTGGAGGAGTTCAAAGGTTAAATAGAGGTTGTTGAGCCATGTAGCTGTTTTGAGTTGTCACCCCATGTCACTAGTTTACATTGCCTTATGTAAGGCAGCCTGTTGTTTTACACCACACAAGCCTGCACACACAGTTGGCTGTTGCCAGTGTCTTCTTTCTGTGTTCAGTCTTACATTGTTCAGAGTTTTGATCCCCCACAGGAGGCCTTTTGCCTCTTGCCAGGCCGTCATTGTAAATAACAATTTGTTCTTAATTGATTAGCCTGGTTAAATAAAGGTGAAATAAATACAATCCATCTTAACCTGGGAGTGTTTCTGCTCTCTGTGGGCGCGTCTCTCCCCCACCTACCCTGTGTGGGCGCGTCTCTCCCCCACCTACCCTGTGTGGGCGCGTCTCTCCCCACCTACCCTGTGTGGGCGCGTCTCCCCCCACCTACCCTGTGTGGGCGCGTCTCTCCCCACCTACCCTGTGTGGGCGCGTCTCTCCCCCCACCTACCCTGTGTGGGCGCGTCTCTCCCCACCTACCCTGTGTGGGCGCGTCTCTCCCCACCTACCCTGTGTGGGCGCGTCTCTCCCCACCTACCCTGTGTGGGCGCGTCTCTCCCCACCTACCCTGTGTGGGCGCGTCTCTCCCCACCTACCCTGTGTGGGCGCGTCTCTCCCACACCTACCCTGTGTGGGCGCGTCTCTCCCCACACCTACCCTGTGTGGGCGCGTCTCTCCCACACCTACCCTGTGTGGGCGCGTCTCTCCCCACCTACCCTGTGTGGGCGCGTCTCTCCCCACCTACCCTGTGTGGGCGCGTCTCCCCCACCTACCCTGTGTGGGCGCGTCTCTCCCCACCTACCCTGTGTGGGCGCGTCTTTCCCCCACCTACCCTGTGTGGGCGCGTCACTCCCCACCTACCCTGTGTGGGCGCGTCACTCCCCACCTACCCTGTGTGGGCGCGTCACTCCCCCCACCTACCCTGTGTGGGTGCGTCTCTCCCCACCTACCCTGTGTGGGTGTGAGCGCGCCGTCGGCCAGCGTGTAGTTGAGTGTGCGTATCAGCAGCGTCATGTCTTCGTGGCGGGGCAGTGGGACGCTCTCTGGCGTCCGCTGGCGTAGACATCGTGGTGTAGCCGCTTGACCCGCTCCACCACCGACTGGGCCACGGCCTCTAGGCTTCCCTGTTGGGCTAGTTCTGCTGCTACCATCGCTACCATCTCCTAGAGGAGGGGGAGGAGAGGGGAAAACGATGCAACGTTTCATCTCATGGGGAAATCAACTGAAATCAGTAGGGAGAGAGAGGGGAGGAGGGAGGGAGGAGGAGAGGTAGACAGGGGTAGATGATGTGGGAGTTGGGAAGAGGAGAGTAAGAGGTGGTGGTGAACTATGACGACTGGGAAAGACCAGCACCGTCCTCCTTGGAACGAGATCTTTATCAAAGAAGCTTGTTGTGAATGTATTGGTTAAGAGGTTCATTGGATAAGTGAATGCACCCACCTGATTGGCCTGTTCAGGTCCGTGGGCAGACTCCAGGGCTTTGATGAGCCCCTCTGACATCAGCAACAGGAAGCCCGTCACACCCTCTAACGATTGGCTGGCCTGGATCTCCGGCTCTGCTATGATTGGCTTGTTCTTGGCGGCGCTGATGGTCGTGGGCGGGGCATGGAGGAAAATGAAGAAGACGGACAGATCGAAGGAGAGTGAGAGCGAGTGAAAGAGAAAGAAAGGAGAAAAGAGAGGGATGAGATAGAGGTAAGCGATAAGAGGAAGTGCAGCAAAACATTGTTTCCAACCTACAATACAATCTAAAGTGGATCCTACAGCTATTGTATGTAGTAATCATGTGCCTATGAGTTATAGTGTTCGCACTGAGGCGGTGTGCCCTAGTAGGAAGTCCACTGTGTGCAGCTCACCCTGCACTAACATACAGAACATGAGCATGTCTACTTCTGCTAAGCAATGAAAACAATCAAGCATCCCAGAAAAGTGCTAAAAATAGCCCACAAATCAATCATTTGCTAGCAACAGGTGACATTCATATTCAGACAATATCTGAATCTCACTTAGATAATACCTTTGATGCTATAGTGGCAGCAACACATGGTTATAACATCTACAGAAAATACAGAAATGCCAAAGGTGGAGGTGTTGCTGTTCATCATCAGAACCACATTCCTGTAAAACTTAGAGGATCTCATGTTAAATACTGTTGAAGTAATATGGCTGCAGGTTCATCTGCCTCACCTAAAGCCCATTATGGTGGGAAGCTGCTATAGACCACTAAGTGCTAACAGTCAGTATCTGGATAACGTTTGAAATGCTTGTTAATGTTTGAGATAAACAGAGGGGTATATTTTGACAGGCTTTGATCACACTGCTCACTCAAGAGAAAGCTTCACACTGTAACTAGCGCCTGCAACCTGGTTCAGGTTATCAGTCAACCTACCAGGGTTGTTACAAACAGCACAGGAATTCAATCACCAACATGTACTGATCACATCTTTACTAATGCTGCAGAAATGTGCTTTAAGGCAGTATCCAAATCCATTGGATGTAGTGATCACAATAGTAGCCATATCTAGGAAAACCAAAGTTCCACAGGCTGGACCTAATATAGTGTATAAGAGGTCATACAATAAGATCTGCAGCGATTCCAATGTTGATGCTGTAAAGAATATTTGTTGGTCTGTAATGAGGTTCAACCAGACGCTGCACTTGACACATTTAGGAAATTGCTTATTCCAGTTGCTAATAAGCAGCACCCATTAAGAAAATGACTGTAAAAACTGTTAAAACCCTGTGGACTGATGAGGAATTGAAAAATGGTATGGTTGAGTTGGATGAGGCAAAAGGAATGTCAAATAAGTCTGGCTGCACAACTGATTGGCAAACGTACTGCAAATTGAGAAATCATGTGACTAAACTATATAATATATAAAAAGAATAAAAATAAACTATACTATGAAACAAAAGATAAATTACATAATGAACGATAGTAAAAAGCTTTGGAGCACCTTAAGTGACATTTTGGGCAAAAATTGAATCAGATTGCTCATTCAACACAAAACCCACTGTTATTGCCACTGATATAGATTTTTTCAATGGCATGATATGCCAGTAACAAATGCTGACATTACATATCCAAGTATAACAACTGATCAAATTATGAAAAACAAGATTTGTAATTTTGAATTCCGTAAAGTGAGTGTGGAAAAGGTGAAAAATGATTGTTGTCTATCAACGATGACAAGCCACTGGGGTCTGACAACTTGGATGGAGAATTACTGAGGATAATAGTGGATGATATTGCCACTGCTATTTGCCACATCTTCAATATAAGGCTACTAGAGAGCATGTGCCCTCAGGCCTGGAGGGAAGGTAAAGTCATTACGCTACCCAAGAATAGTAAAGCCCCCTTTACTGGCTCAAATAGCTGACCAATCAGCCTGTTACCAACCTTAGTAAACTTCTGGAAAAAATGGTGTTTGACCATATACAATGCTATTTTACTGTGAACAAACTGACAACAGACTTTCAGCATGCTTATAGGGAAGGACATTCAACAAGCACAGCACTTACACAAATCACTGATGATTGGCTGAGAGAAATGGATAAAAAGATTGTGGGAGCTGTTTTGTTAGACTTGTGGCTTTTGACATTATCGATCATATTCTGCTGATGGAAAAACATATCTGTTATGGCTTCATACCCCCTGTCTACCTGTCTAACAGATCACAGAGGGTGTTCTTTAATGGAAGCCTCAACAACACGATCCAGGTACAATCAGGGATTCAGCTGTCTGGATGACTCAACACTGTTGACGTCAGCTACTACAGAGAGTGAAATCACTGCAACACTTAATGAAGAGCTGCTGTTAGTTTCAGAATGGGTGGCAGGGAATAAGTTATTCCTAAATATTTGAAAAACTAAAAGCATTGTATGTGGGACAAATTATTCACTAAACAATAAACCTCAACTAAACCATGTAATAAATTACGTGGAAAGTTGAGGTGACTAAACTGCTTGGAGTAACACTGTATTGTAAACTGTCATGGTCAAAACATGTTGATACAACAGTAGCTAAGATGTGGAGAAGTCTGTCCATAATAAAGCACTGGTCTACCTTCTTAACAACACTATCAACAAGGCAGGTCCCACAGACTCTAGTTTTGTCGCACCTGGACTACTGTTCAGTCGTGTTGTCAGGTCCTACAGACCCTAGTTTTGTCGCACCTGGACTACTGTTCAGTAGTGTTGTCAGGTGCCACAATGAGGGACCTAGGAAAATGACATTTGTCTCAGAACAGGGCAGCACGGCTGGCCCTTAAAAGTACACGGAGAGCTAACATTAATGATATGCATGTCAATCTCTCACGGAGAGTGGAGGAGAGTTTGACTTCATCACTACTTGTTTTTGTAAGAAGTGTTGACGTGCTGAACGTACCGAGGTGTCTGTATAAACTACTAGCACACAGCTCAGATACCCAGCATACCCCACAAGACAAGTCACCAGAGGTCTCTTCACAATCCTCAATAACAGACTATGGGAGGCGCACAGTACTAAAAAGAGACATGAGTACATGGAACTCTATTCCACATCAGGTTACTGATGCAAGCAGTAAAACAGATAAAAATACACCTTATGGAACAGCTGGGACTGTGAAGAGACACACACAGGCACAGACACACATGATAAGACACACACTCTACACACAGGTCCACAGGATGTTGTATTGTAGAGATGTGATAGTAGAGTAGTGGCCTGAGGGGAAACACTTAATGTGCCGTGAAACGTGTTATGAAATGTAATATTTTAAACTATATACAGTGGGGAGAACAAGTATTTGATAACACTGCCGATTTAGCAGGTTTCCTACTTACAAAGCATGTAGAGGTCTGTCATTTGTATCATAGGTACACTTCAACTGTGAGAGACGGAATCTAAAACAAAAATCCAGAAAATCACATTGTATGATTTTTAAGTAAGTAATTTGCATTTTATTGCATGACATAAGTATTTGATATATCAGAAAAGCATAACTTAATATTTGGTACAGAAACCTTTGCTTGCAATTACAGAGATTATACGTTTCCTGTAGTTCTTGACCAGGTTTTCACACACTGCAGCAGGGATTTTGGCCCACTCCTCCATACAGACCTTCTCCAGATCCTTCAGGTTTCGGGCTGTCGCTGGGCAATACGGACTTTCAGCTCCCTCCAAAGATTTTCTAATGGGTTCAGGTCTGGAGACTGGCTAGGCCACTCCAGGACCTTGCGATGCTTCTTACGGAGCCACTCCTTAGTTGCCCTGGCTGTGTGTTTCAGGTCGTTGTCATGCTGGAAGACCCAGCCACGACCCATCTTCAATGCTCTTACTGAGGGAAGGAGGTTGTTGGCCAAGATCTCGCGATATATGGCCCCATCCATCTTCCCCTCAATATGGTGCAGTCGTCCTGTCCCCTTTGCAGAAAATAATCCCCAAAGAATGATGTTTCCACCTCCATGCTTCACGGTTGGGATGGTGTTCTTGGGGTTGTACTCATCCTTCTTCTTCCTCCAAACACAGCGAGGGGAGTTTAGACCAAAAAGCTCTATTTTTGTCTCATCAGACCACATGACCTTCTCCCATTCCTCCTCTGGATCATCCAGATGGTCATTGGCAAACTTCAGACGGGCCTGGACATGCGCTGGCTTGAGCAGGGGGACCTTGCGTGCGCTGCAGGATTTTAATCCATGACGGCGTAGTGTGTTACTAATGGTTTTCTTTGAGACTGTGGTCCCAGCTCTCTTCAGGTCATTGACCAGGTCCTGCCGTGTGGTTCTGGGCGGATCCCTCACCTTCCTCATGATCATTGATGCCCCACGAGGTGAGATCTTGCATGGAGCCCCAGACCGAGGGTGATTGACCGTCATCTTGAACTTCTTCCATTTTCTAATAATTGCGCCAACAGTTGTTGCCTTCTCACCATGCTGCTTGCCTATTGGCCTGTAGCCCATCCCAGCCTTCTGCAGGTCTACAATTTTATCCCTGTGGTCCTTACACAGCTCTCTGGTCTTGGCCATTGTGGAGAGGTTGTAGTCTGTTTGATTGAGTGTGTGGACAGGTGTCTTTTATACAGGTAACGAGTTCAAACAGGTGCAGTTAATACAGGTAATGAGTGGAGAACAGGAGGGCTTCTTAAAGAAAAACTAACAGGTTTCTGAGAGCCGGAATTCTTACTGGTTGGTAGGTGATCAATACCTATGTCATGCAATAAAATGCAAATGAATTACTTAAAAATCATACAATGTGATTTTCTGGATTTTTGTTTTAGATTCCGTCTCTCACAGTTGAAGTGTACCTATGATAAAAATTGCAGACCTCTACATGCTTTGTAAGTAGGAAAACCTGCAAAATCGGCAATGTATCAAATACTTGTTCTCCCCACT
The DNA here is from genome assembly GCF_018296145.1 of Oncorhynchus tshawytscha. NCBI lineage: Eukaryota > Metazoa > Chordata > Actinopteri > Salmoniformes > Salmonidae > Oncorhynchus > Oncorhynchus tshawytscha. The sequence continues at coordinate 27,065 of NW_024607782.1, read as the reverse complement.
GTAACTATATATATAACTGCCTTAATGTTGCTGGACCCCAGAAGAGTAGCTGCTGCCTTGGCAGGAACTGATGGGGATCCTTAATGAATACAAATACAAAAGTGGAGCGTTTTCCACTTGAAATGTCTTGTACTCAGTCTACCTACCGCTATGTAGCACTGAAGAAATCCAATTGGAAACTCAATTAAGTGCATTTTTCTGTGGATAAGTTGAATCCTATTCAAAGATCCAGCCTTATATTCATCCGTTTGGCTCGGCTACAGAGGACAGCAGGAAATTGGACTTCTGAGCCTGTGTGTGGGTGTGTGTGTATAAATGGATGTACATGCGCTAGTGTTTGTGTGCACCCCTACCTCAACAGATCTATATCTGTGTAGTTATATTTAACCCTGTAGTCTCCAATCCTCCTGGTGCTGCTCTGACCAGCTATCAGAGCCGCCTGACGAAGACCAGACACATCAAGACCTGGGGGATGGAGGAGAGGATGAGGGGTAAAGTGGGATGAGGTGGAGAAGAGGAGACAGGTGGAGAGGTGAAGGGGAGTAGAGGATGCGACAGGGGGAACGACAGGGTGGGAGGAGGGGATGAGGTGGAGAAGAGGAGACAGGTGGAGAGGTGAAGGGGAGTAGAGGATGCGACAGGGGGAAAGACAGGGTGGGAGGAGGGGATGAGGTGGAGAAGAGGAGACAGGAGGAGAGGTGAAGGGGAGTAGAGGATGCGACAGGGGGAAAGACAGGGTGGGAGGAGGGGATGAGGTGGAGAAGAGGAGACAGGAGGAGAGGTGAAGGGGAGTAGAGGAGGAGAGGTGAAGACAGGAGGAGAGGTGAAGGGGAGTAGAGGAGGGAACAAGGAAACAGCAAGAAAGGGAAGAGGAGGGCAGACGTAAGGGACGAATGAAGGAGAGATGGGAGAGATAGGTGGCGGTGATGAAAGTAAGAGAGGAAGGGGAGGAGAAGAGGGGAGGGGGAAGGAGAAGAGGTCACCTTCAACCAGGTGTGCGTTTTCCAATGAATTGACCCCATTCCATTTTAAAGGCAGATTCAGCAGTATGACGTAGGTGCACAAAGTAAACAGCCTAGTGGGTCAAGTTCCACAACAACTAAGAGCGTTGAAGCGCAAGGCTCAACTTCTCCCGTAGCTACCAGGCTGTAACAGCGTGAAGTGAACCCATGCACAGACTCTGTGTGTGTGTGTGTGTGTGTGAGACTCACCCAGCCCAGCCAGTCTCTGGAGCTCGTCCTCGTTCTCTGTGGTGTGAGGTCGTCCAATCTGGATCACCTGGTTCTGACCGTCGCTGGTTGACTTACACAGCAGGGCCCGGTTGGTACCTGGACCACAACACAAACACAACCTGTTGTTAAGATATTCTTCTCCTTGTATAGGACTTACACAGCAGGGCCCGGTTGGCACCGGGACCACAACACAACCATTAGGCAACAATACAAACACAAACCAATCACAACCTGTTGTTAAGATATCCTTCTCCTCTTATAGGACTTACACAGCAGGGCCTGGTTGGTACCTGGACCACAACACAACCATTAGGCCACAATACAAACACAACCTGTTGGTAAGATATCCTTCTCCTTGTATAGGACTTACACAGCAGGGCCTGGTTGGTACCTGGACCACAAAGCAACTACCCATATGAATGAAATACAGTAAGAGAGTTTGGTTGGTACCGGGACCAGAAACAGAACATAATCTAGTATTGTATAATAATAGCATTTCATTTTATTGATTGATTGGTACATTCATAAATTAAAAGGCTGACCCAGACATCCTCATCACTCAGATCCCTGACTGAAACCAGTCTGAAACAGTCACTGTAATGGAGACCTCGCTGAATACTTCATTCATTTAATGGCTGGAATTCTCTCTCTCACACACAAAAGTTCCAAAGTTGTAATGATGTGCAAATAGTTAACCCTAATTGCTCCTGTAAGTCATTCTGGATAAGAGTATCTGGTAAATTACATTTAAAAAAAGAAAAGAATAATTAACAAATGTCTATTAATTGGTCTTTCTGGTTTTAAGACCAGTTGATTACAATCAAATAACCTGTCCATAAACAAATCAAATAACCTGTCCATAAACAAATCAAATAACCTGTCCATAAACAAATCAAATAACCTGTCCATAAACAAATCAAATAACCTGTCCATAAACAAATCAAATAACCTGTCCATAAATAAATCAAATAGCCTGTCCATGCTGGTGGGTAATAGCTTGGTTAGCATAATTGTAGAGGAGACATTGTTTACATCTTGTGTTCCTGACTGTGACATTGCAACAACTTCCACATCTCAGCAGAAATAAAACATAACAAGCCCATAGGACACACACACACACACACACACACAGAGTATGGAATGAGTCAGGTGACTCCACAGCTGGAAACACTTTTCTCCCTTAAAGGTTCCGTTTCATTGCCAAGGTCACCTCTCCACTTTGACCCTGACCTGTACATAGCTGGTGAGGTAGACTGAACAGTCTCCTTTTCCTCCTCTCCACCACCCCCCCTGCAATGAACAACCTTTAGTTTTCTCCCCCTGAAAAATAAATCATTTTCTGCCCTTATTCCGACACTTGAAAACCCCAAGTGTCTTTTCCCCTTCATTCCTCCCCCTTCTTTCTTAGTCTTTTATTTGGCCCCCAAATCCCCATTTGAGACGGGCAGAGAGGCGGCTAACCATGGAGGGGAAAAAAGGATCCCAAATGGCCAGTCTGGAATAGTTGACACCAAATCGTAGCTTTAAAGATCCTTTACAATTATGGAGGACTTAAATCACCAGTGGAGTTTATTTTCTATGAACCAATGACTGACACACACATGTCTGGATTGAATAGTCAGACAGATGGTATAAGGCCTATTGGACCAATGAGAAATGATTATGAAAATGGGTCTGGTTGTTATATCAACCCACGGTGAAATCCCAGGGAATGTGTGTGTTCATTTCAGAAATCTCTTTCTGGCTTTCGGCTAGAATTCTAATTTCCTACCAGAGTGGTCTGGCTTTTAGATTTTCTCAAATAATATGTTTAAATGTTTTTCCTCTCTCTGCCTCCGGGGTCACACAGACAGATGTTGACGAAGAAACGAGTTACAGGGCAGAAAGGCTGGAACAAGTCCTGTTGACGTTCTGAATATCATTTCTAACAGGCGTTTTGATTCAGAGAAGTAAATGGCATTGTAACGTGTGTGTAAAAGGTCAGTGAGGACATAAGAAGCCCTAAGAGGTATAATTGTGTTTGTATGTTTACATGGCTGTGGTCGTGTTAGTGCAAGGCTGTGCTCCTGCATGTGAGCTTCCTCTGTGTGTGTGTGTGTGGAACAACAGTACGTACCCACGTTGGCGATGTAGAGCTTGTTGTTGTGTATCAGAGCCACAACAGCGGTAGCTCCACCAGACACTTCCTGCTCCAGGTCCTTCAGCCTCTCGGAAAGCTTCTGACTCTGGGGGGAGAGCTGGTGGAACGATACTCCCTGGTGGAGGGGGGAGGGAGGGAGAGGGGGGGCAAAAAAAAGAAGAAGAAGAAGATGGTAATAGGAGAGAGATTAAGAGATTTAAGAATGTTAGTTAAGGTCGATTAAATGGCTAATGAGACTATATTGATTCCCAATGACTACATTCTAATGTGAATTAAAACGGTGGTTGCCATGGAAATCTAAGTAGTAGAAGGAAACTTAACACACTATGAGTGACAGAGTGCCATGCTTACCTCAGGTAGTTGGGATATAATAGTAGCCTTCTCTGCAAGAGCGTCACCGATTGTCTCAAAGTAACTCTTCTCTACAACGTCGAAGGCCTGAGGATAAAACAGAATCAATGGTATAAACATTCAAATAGCATTTCTTATGATATGATGCTTCTGCGAATGCGTTCTACCTAGAGCAGACAGGATTGCAGGCAGACACGCTGATTCAAAGACATAACAGTCAATATCTCTCTCTCACACACACACACACACCTGTGAGAGAATTCTGCGGACATCAGAGTCAGTGTGTGTAGACTTGAGCTGTCCCAGAAGCAGTTCTGCTGTCAGACACTGAGAGACGAAGCTGGACACTCTGCTCCCATCAAACCCATTAAACACTCCATACAGGAAACAGCCTTCCTCACCTCTGATTGGACAGAAAGAAACAACTTTGTCTGAGTGGTCAAAACAAGAACAACTCTTATGTTTGATTGGTCTGTTGCGAGACACTGGTCAAGTTTGTTTTGCATGGCCCGGATCCCCCTTGTGGGCAGTTTGGAATGGTCTAAAATAATCATTGGTACTAAGGAGAACTCTCCACCCACAGGGGCACTGGGCCATGCAACAACAAACTCACCCATTGAGACACAAAAATACACTGCTCCCATCGAACCCTGTACAGGAAACAGCCATCCTCACCTCTGATTGGACAGAAGACAACTCTTTATGTCCTATTGGTCAATATTCCTAGAAGTCTTCCTGGCTGTGTAATCTGCACAGATCACCAGCCTTGGTAAGTGTGAGTATGGAAGCTACATACGGGTCTGGGTTATACAGCAGGGCTCTCTTTTTTGGCCCACGACCCCACCATGTAAAACGTGATGTAATCAACAACAGCCAATGTTGACTTGAAAAAAAAATTGGGGCTATGACAGTCTATTACAAATCACACTGACAGTACTTTTGACAGTATATCAATATGAAGGAAGAATGGTTTGAAGTAAGGCTGGGACAAAACCAGTATTGCGATATTGTTTCCATGGCAAACATTTTAAAAACAAAGCAATATTAACTCTCTGGTTCTTTAAAAACCTTCTGTATGTAAAATATTGCGGGCAATAGTTTGGAAAATAAATGCATGTGACTCTGGATGACAAAATAATGTTTGTTTCCAACATCAGGGCTGTTTTCCTAAAGAAGTTAAATCCGCTTCATGTTTTATTGACTTGCCGTGATACTAAAGCCCAGCCCTAGTTTGAGGTGACTGAAATGCATCAGAAAGGTATTGGGAAGTTCAGAAGCTCATCAGGCAATCATTTTGTATGATCTTCTGTGTAGAAAGATTTTATTTTTATTTCACCTTTATTTAACCAAGTAAGCTAGTTGAGAACAAGTTCTCATTTACAACTGCGATCTGGCCAAGATAAAGCAAAGCAGTGAGACACAAACAACACAGAGTTACACATGGAATAAACAAGCGCACAGTCAATAACACAATAGAAAAAAGGAGTCTATATACAGTGTGTGCAAATGGCATGAGGTGGTAAGGAAATAAATAGGACATAGTAGCGAAGTAATTACAATTTAGCAAATAAACACTGCAGTGATAGTTGAGCAGATGGTGAAGTGTCGGAATAAATACTGGTGTGCAAAAGAGCAGAAAAGTAAATAAAAACAATATGGAGATGAGGTAGGTAGATTGGGTGGGCAATTTACAGACGGGCTATGTACAGCTGCAGCGATCGGTTAGCTGCTCAGATAGCTGATGTTTAAAGTTAGTGTGGGAAATAAGTCTCCAGCTTCAGCGATTTTTGCAATTCGTTCCAGTCATTGGCAGCAGAGAACTGGAAGGAAAGGCGGCCAAAGGAGGTGTTGGCTTTGGGGATGACCAGTGAGATATACCTGCTGGAGAGCGTGCTACGGGTGGGTGTTGTGGGGCCTAATTCCACCCCCAGTCTGATGTAGTGTGTGGTCTTGTCCAATCTGTTCTACTGAGGCTTGTAGAGGGAAACAGCAGACACATACGTGTTTCTGAGCGTCTCATCTTTCAGTAATGGGGTCATAAAGCGTTAAAAAAATAGAGCCACAATTGTAGGAAGAAAATAAAAACCGCTCTGTTAATTACAATTCAATTCAAGGGCTTTATTGGCATGGGAAACATGTTTACATTGCCAAAGCAAGTGAAAAGATAAAACAATACAAATTTCAATACAAATTTCACTAAACTTACAAAAAAAATATATATATCTATACAGTGGGGAGAACAAGTATTTGACACACTGACGATTTTGCAGGTTTTCCTACTTACAAAGCATGTAGAGGTCTGTACTTTTTATCATAGGTACACTTCAACTGTGAGAGACGGAATCTAAAACAAAAATCCAGAAAATCACATTTTATGATTAAGTAATTAATTTGCATTTTATTACATGACATAAGTATTTGATCACCTACCAACCAGTAAGAATTCCGGCTCTCACAAACCTGTTAGTTTTTCTTTAAGAAGCCCTCCTGTTCTCCACTCATTACCTGTATTAACTGCACCTGTTTGAACCTGTATAAAAGACACCTGTCCACAAACTCAATCAAACAGACTCCAACCTCTCCACAATAGCCAAGACCTGAGAGCTGTGTAAGGACATCAGGGATAAAATTGTAGACCTGCACAAGGCTGGGATGGGCTACAGGACAATAGGCAAGCAGCTTGGTGAGAAGGCAACAACTGTTGGCGCAATTATTAGAAAATGGAAGAAGTTCAAGATGACGGTCAATCACCCTCGGTCTGGGGCTCCATGCAAGATCTCACCTCGTGGGACATCAATGATCATGAGGAAGGTGAGGGATCAGCCCAGAACTACACGGCAGGACTGGTCAATGACCTGAAGAGAGCTGGGACCACAGTCTCAAAGAAAACCATTAGTAACACACTACGCCATCATGGATTAAAATCCTGCAGCACACGCAAGGTCCCCCTGCTCAAGCCAGCGCATGTCCAGGCCCGTCTGAAGTTTGCCAATGACCATCTGGATGATCCAGAGGAGGAATGGGAGAAGGTCATGTGGTCTGATGAGACAAAAATAGAGTTTTTGGTCCACTCGCCGTGTTTGGAGGAAGAAGGATGCGTACAACCCCAAGAACACCATCCCAACCGTGAAGCATGGAGGTGTATACATCATTCTTTTGGGATGCTTTTCTGCAAAGGGGACAGGACGACTGCACCGTATTGAGGGGAGGATGGATGGGGCCATGTATCGCAAGATCTTGGCCAACAACCTCCTTCCCTCAGTAAGAGCATTGAAGATGGGTCGTGGCTGGGTCTTCCAACATGACAACGACCCGAAACACACAGCCAGGGCAACTAAGGAGTGGCTCCGTAAGAAGCATCTCAAGGTCCTGGAGTGGCCTAGCCAGTCTCCAGACCTGAACCCAATAGAAAATCTTTGGAGGGAGCTGAAAGTCCGTATTGCCCAGCGACAGCACCGAAATCTGAAGGATCTGGAGAAGGTCTGTATGGAGGAGTGGGCCAAAATCCCTGCTGCAGTGTGTGAAAACCTGGTCAAGAACTACAGGAAACGTATGATCTCTAATTGCAAACAAAGGTTTCTGTACGAAATATTAAGTTCTGCTTTTCTGATGTATAATTTTGCACTCCCAATTTCAGTTTTTGATTTGTTAAAAAAGTTTGAAATATCCAATAAATGTCATTCCACTTCATGATTGTGTCCCACTTGTTGTTGATTCTTCACAAATAAATACAGTTTTATATCTTTATGTTTGAAGCCTGAAATGTGGAAAAAGGTCGCAAAGTTCAAGGGGGCCGAATACTTTCGCAAGGCACTGTATATTATATATATAGGTTGTATTTGAAATTGTGTTTGTTCTTCACTGGTTGCCCTTTTCTTGTGGCAACAGGTCACACATTTTGCTGCTGTGATGGCACACTGGAATCTAACCCAATAGATATGGGCGTTTATCAAACTTGGACTTAATCTCTAATAATTTGAGGGTCTATGTAATCTGACAACAGCATCTAGTGGCTAACAGACGTTACTGACGTAAACCCGGTTCTATGAACCAAGCAATTGAGGGGTGTTATCTAACAACCCCATTTCCAAAATCAGTCAGCACCCCTTGTTTGGGCAATGCTGGTATACAGGGACATATCAATGGCTCCAGTAGCATTTTCAGACTGCCAAACCAAACTATGCTGCCTTGAATATGTTTTTTGTTATATGGTCCTTTCCAGCATGGTTCCCGTACCTATAGTGGATATGTAACCAGGCCAGCTGGGGTTGGCCTTAAAGTGTGAATCAGGCACAGGTGTCTTAGTTACCTGAACCTGAAGTGTCCGTCCTCGTTGGGGTGGCTCTGGGTGTCCTTTCCATCGGGTCCGTAGGTACAGTTGGGGGCTGTTCCCACCCCGCACATCTGACACAGGGGCAGGTCATCTGTCCAGCTCTGATGCTACCAGGGTGGAGTTTGAAGAATGACATTAGCTATTGTGTTAAGTCATAGCGATCGTACTTATGTAGCCCAATTCTATGGTTTTAGTGTTCCGAGTTTTCTGACAACCATTGAAATTGTCCTGCTTAATTGTCTCCTCAGACTTCTGCTTCAGTTAGGCTTTGACGACCAAAGAAACTACAATATTCACATAGAAACGTAGGCTCAAAGTGTAATATTAAGTTAGTGTTTTCAGAAAATATCCCGTTCTTCACTACCATTGGCTAGCTACTGTAGATATAACCAATTATTTGGATAAAACTCAACTGACCCGTGGCTAAGAAAATCTCCCCTTAAATAGTAACTAGATAAATACATATAAATTGCCAAGTGAAGAACACAAACTTAGTTAGCTAGCTGACTAAACTAGCAATGTTTTTAGCCACGCTAGACTAGCGGCGGATGTTGCTGTTTGCGGCACAGGGCCCGTGAAGTAGTTGTTTCAATTGTCCTTTGGAAAGCTAGATTACTTTTTTCAAACAACAAAATATGACTGGAGTTATTTTTAACAATAAGCACGTCTACAAGAGGGAGAAATCGTTTTTGTCTTACGCTTTGCATCATTTGCCGACGCTGAGACGCCATCTTTGATGGAACTCTGTGGACAACTTTGATGCATTCATGGGCGTCAACCTTGCGCAGCGATTGCGCATTGACACACGTTGATCTTCACGTCTCGTTGATTTTCACGTCAAAATGTGCTTGAAAAGCAGTAAAGGGAGATATCTGAACTTGTACAAATCAATCAAGTTTCGCCTTCATACCTGAGCTTCTTCTCATTACTCTTTCTTCTCATGACTCTTGAGTAATCCAAACGGAGAGCGACCATTCAAAGATACTTTATCAACTAAAGACTGTTTGCTACAGTAAAACAAGTTTGCTTCTAATTTCCTTTATTATAGCGCCATCATGTTGACATGTGTTGTATGACACTTCGAGAGTCGAGAAAGAGGATGGAACATTTATTAGTTAGAGTCAGATGTGCTTGCTGAACAACTTTAGAAATCTGACATAATATTATTTTCTTTCTGGCACATGTAGCTGGCACATGTGGCGACAAAACTGTAAAAGCTACCAATACCAAAACAACTTTGAAATGTGCAGGCTCACTGTCCTCAGTGTTTGGTGCAAATGGCATCTGTTTAATCGTGATACATTTTCAATACTATTAGTACAAAACTCACAGTTGTAATACTTCCTGTCTTATGTTCAGAACCTTTCATTGTGCATTCATTGGCTTCATCTTTCACGATCTAAGTCATTCATGCAAAATCAACGTTCGTTGTGAAATATTTGCTTTAATCACAAATACAATATATACTATTCAGCAGACAGTCATGTGTGCATCCCAGGACTCAAACCCACTACCCTGGTGCTACAAGTACCATGCTTTACCAACGGAGCTACAAAGGATAAGGACAACCTACACTATTATTGGCACCCTTGATAAAGATTAGCAAAAAATACATAAAAATACAAATATACTAGATACAAAATTATTCTAATACAATATACTAGAACATATATATTTGGCCCAACAGGCAATCAGCAAGCAGTTCTCTTGCCTTCAGGGAGCCATGGAAGAGAATAGAAAGGTGAATCTTCACACAGTTGCAATGTTTTGTATAAACCAATGTATATATCGATATCCTATCGAACAAATGCAACTGATATTTTTTATTTTATTTTACCTTTATTTAACCAGGTAGGCAAGTTGAGAACAAGTTCTCATTTACAATTGCGACCTGGCCAAGATAAAGCAAAGCAGTTCGACAGATACAACGACACAGAGTTACACATGGAGTAAAACAAACATACAGTCAATAATACAGTAGAAAAAGTCTATATACAATGTGAGCAAATGAGGTGAGAAGGGAGGTAAAGGCAAAAAAGGCCATGGTGGCAAAGTAAATACAATATAGCAAGTAAAACACTGGAATGGTAGTTTTGCAATGGAAGAATGTGCAAAGTAGAAATAAAAATAATGGGGTGCAAAGGAGCAAAATAAATAAATAAATTAAATACAATACAGTTGGGAAAGAGGTAGTTGTTTGGGCTAAATTATAGGTGGGCTATGTACAGGTGCAGTAATCTGTGAGCTGCTCTGACAGTTGGTGCTTAAAGCTAGTGAGGGAGATAAGTGTTTCCAGTTACAGAGATTTTTGTAGTTCGTTCCAGTCATTGGCAGCAGAGAACTGGAAGGAGAGGTGGCCAAAGAAATAATTGGTTTTGGGGGTGACTAGAGAGATATACCTGCTGGAGCGTGTGCTACAGGTGGGAGATGCTATGGTGACCAGCGAGCTGAGATAAGGGGGGACTTTACCTAGCAGGGTCTTGTAGATGACATGGAGCCAGTGGGTTTGGCGACGAGTATGAAGCGAGGGCCAGCCAACGAGAGCGTACAGGGCGCAATGGTGGGTAGTATATGGGGCTTTGGTGACAAAACAGATTGCACTGTGATAGACTGCATCCAATTTGTTGAGTAGGGTATTGGAGGCTATTTTGTAAATGACATCGCCAAAGTCGAGGATTGGTAGGATGGTCAGTTTTACAAGGGTATGTTTGGCAGCATGAGTGAAGCATGCTTTGTTGCGAAATAGGAAGCCAATTCTAGATTTAACTTTGGATTGGAGATGTTTGATATGGGTCTGGAAGGAGAGTTTACAGTCTAACCAGACACCTAAGTATTTGTAGTTGTCCACGTATTCTAAGTCAGAGCCGTCCAGAGTAGTGATGTTGGACAGGCGGGTAGGTGCAGGTAGCGATCGGTTGAAGAGCATGCATTTAGTTTTACTTGTATTTAAGAGCAATTGGAGGCTACGGAAGGAGAGTTGTATGGCATTGAAGCTTGCCTGGAGGGTTGTTAACACAGTGTCCAAAGAAGGGCCGGAAGTATACAGAATGGTGTCGTCTGCGTAGAGGTGGATCAGAGACTCACCAGCAGCAAGAGCGACCTCATTGATGTATACAGAGAAGAGAGTCGGTCCAAGAATTGAACCCTGTGGCACCCCCATAGAGACTGCCAGAGGTCCGGACAGCAGACCCTCCGATTTGACACACTGAACTCTATCAGAGAAGTAGTTGGTGAACCAGGCGAGGCAATCATTTGAGAAACCAAGGCTGTCGAGTCTGCCGATGAGGATGTGGTGATTGACAGAGTCGAAAGCCTTGGCCAGATCAATGAATACAGCTGCACAGTAATGTTTCTTATCGATGGCGGTTAAGATATCGTTTAGGACCTTGAGCGTGGCTGAGGTGCACCCATGACCAGCTCTGAAACCAGATTGCATAGCAGAGAAGGTATGGTGAGATTCGAAATGGTCGGTAATCTGTTTGTTGACTTGGCTTTCGAAGACCGTAGAAAGGCATGGTAGGATAGATATAGGTCTGTATCAGTTTGGGTCAAGAGTGTCCCCCCCTTTGAAGAGGGGGATGACCGCAGCTGCTTTCCAATCTTTGGGAATCTCAGACGACACGAAAGAGAGGTTGAACAGGCTAGTAATAGGGGTGGCAACAATTTCGGCAGATAATTTTAGAAAGAAATATCAATTTAGATTGTCATATCGGTGCCCATCACTCTAAAAAAGACAGACAGAGCGTCAGTTTAGCCACTAATTTCGGTTTATGGTGTGTGCTTGCTGTTTGCCTTGCTCAATCATTTGTATTTATCTTCAAAGGATTGCTACAGTACACTTTTATCTCTGTACCTAGATATTGCCATTCACAACTACTGTTAATTGTCATGTAGGCTAGCTTTATTAATCTCTGTACCTAGACAATGACATTCACAACTATTGTTTAGATTTATTAAATTAAACTATAGGATGCTGTACATATGATCATTTTTGTTCTATTCAACTCTATTCAACTGTACAGTGCTATTTAATTCTACAGTTCTATTCAATTCTACAGTGCTAATCAATTCTACAGTTCTATTAAATTCTACAATGCTATTCAATTCTGCAGTTCTTTTCAATTCTACAGTTCTATTTAACTCTATAGACTCAGTCGGTATTGAATAGAACGTTACGGCCACTTGGTCATCTTGGTTATCCCATTGGCTCACAGCAAAAACTTCACCTTTTTCAAACGCAATTTTCTTTCAAATGCCTTGACTGACATCTCTTTGAAACGCCTATGTAAAGCAACGTGGATGCAGTGATCAGTGTTGCAGTAAAATCTTCAAAAGCAAATTTGGTGATACAAGAAGCAACTCAAACAACCGAAATTGCATCAACGATATACATCTCCCGTTTGGCATGTCTCTTGTGATGCGGTTCACAGTAGCACTGAAGGATGCGTGGACTTGAAAATGGCATCAGAGTTCTGAATGACTCTTAACCCCTTTTTGTTTCATGCTGGTTGAAGACCTAGCTAGCCATTAACTAGCTAACACCAGACACAAATGAAAGAGGAACCATACACTGAGTAGACAAAACATTATGAACACCTGCTTTTTCCATGACATAGACTGACCCGGTGAATCCAGATGAAAGCTGTGAGTCCTTACTGATGTCACCTGTTAAATCCATTTCAATCAGTGTAGATGAAAGGAAAGAGACAGGTTTTAAGCCTTGAGACCATGGGAAATACACATGCAGAGATCATCCATTCACCCATACTGCGTCTCATAAAGACACGGCGGTTGGACTCCAATTTAGACTCGAGACCAAAGGACAAATTTCCAACGGTCTAATGTCCATTGTTTGTGTTTCTTGGCCCTAGCAAGTCTCTTCTTATTATTGGTGTCCTTTAGTAGTGGTTTCTTTGCAGAAATTCAACCATGAAGGGCTGATTCAAACAGTCTCCTCTCAACAGTTGATGTTGAGATGTGTCTGTTACTTGAACTCTGTGAAGCATTTATTTGGGCTGCAATTTCTGAGGCTGGTAACTCTAATGAACTTATCCTCTGCAGCAGAGGTAACTCTGGGTCTTACATTCCTGTGGGGGTCCTGATGTGAGCCAGTTTTGTCATAGCACTTAATGGTTTTTGCGACGACACTTGAAGAAACTTTCAAAGTTCTTGAAATGTTCCGCATTGACTGACCTTCATGTCTTAAAGTAATGATGGACTGTTGTTTCTCTTTGCTTATTTGAGCTGTTCTTGCCATAATATGGACTTGGTCTTTTACCAAATAGGGCGATCTACTGTATACCACCCCTACCTTGTCACAACACAACTGACTGGCTCAAACGCATTAAAAAGGAACGAAATTCCACAAATGAACTTTTAAGAAGGCATAACTGTTCATTGAAATGCATTCCAGGTGACCACCTCATGAAGCTGGTTGAGAGAATGCCAAGAGTGTGCTAAGCTGTCATCAAGGCAAAGGGTGGCTATTTGAAGAATCTCAAATATAACATATTGTTTTATTTGTTTAACACTTTTTTGGTTACTACATGATTCCATATATGTTATTTTATAGTTTTGATGTCTTCATTATTATTCTACAATGCAGAACATAGTAAACATGAAGAAAATCCTTGAATGAGTGGGTGTTTTATAACCTTTGACCGGTAGTGTCACACCCTGTTCTGTCTTTGTGATTGTCTCCACCCCCCTCCAAGTTTCGCCCATCTTCCCCATTATACCCTGTATATTTATTTATACCTGTGTTCTCTGTTTGTGTGTTACCAGTTCGTCTTGTTTGTCAAGTCAACCAGCACTTTTTTGTCTCAGCTCCTGCTTTTCCCAGTCTCACTTTTTCTCGCCCTCCTAGTTTTGACCCTTTTCTGTACTGACTCTGAGCCTGCCTGCCTGACCACTCCGCCTGAGCCTGCCATCCTGTACCTTTGCCCCTCCTCTGGATTATTGGCCTCGGCCTACCCTGAGCCTCCCTGCTGTCCGGTACATTTGCCCCTCCTCTGGATTATTGGCCTCGGCCTACCCTGAGTCTGCCTGCCGTCCGGTACCTTTGCCCCTCCTCTGGATTATTGGCCTCGGCCTACCCTGAGCCTCCCTGCCGTCCGGTACCTTTGCCCCTCCTCTGGATTATTGGCCTCGGCCTACCCTGAGCCTCCCTGCCGTCCGGTACCTTTGCCCCTCCTCTGGATTATTGGCCTCGGCCTACCCTGAGCCTCCCTGCCGTCCGGTACCTTTGCCCCTCCTCTGGTTTACTGACCCATGCCTGCCTTGACCTGTCTATTGCCCCTGTTGGATTATTAAACCATTGTTAATTTGACATTGTCTGCATCTGGGTCTTACCTTCATACCTGATAGGTAGTGTACATATTTAGGAGATTTTGTGGATGTAACGAAATGCTTGTGTTCCTAGCTCCAACAATGCAGTAATATCTAACAATTCACAACAATACACACAAATTTAAAAGTAAAATAATGTAATTAAGAAATATATAAATATTAGAATGAGCAATGTCGGAGTGGCATTGACTAAAATACAGTAGAATAGAGTACGGTATAAATGACCAGATCTAGGAAACTAGGCGTATGTTGCAAGTCACGACTTCACAGGAGAGCCTTTTGAATGTAAAATATATATTTTTTAATCAAAATGTGTTTTTTGCCAGTAATGCCTTCTGGAACATGTGAACTTTCATGTGCCTTAATATCAAACTTGCATATATCTGTAAATACGAATAAAATGGTTAAATTCCGAGCTGAGTTTGTTTAGCCACAGAAAAAGGCAGCAACCTTCCCTCTAGCCATGATTGGCTGAGATAATGAGTGGGATGGACATGCCGAGAGATGACGGTTGGGATGGTGTTCTTCGGCTTGCAAGCCTCCCCTTTTTCCTCCAAACATAACGGTGACCATTATGGCCAAACAGTTCTATTTTTGTTTCATCAGACCAGAGGACATTCCTACAAAGAGTACGATCTTTATCTCCATGTGCAGTTGCAAACCGTAGTCTGGCTTTTTTTATGGCGGTTTTGGAGCAGTGGCTTCTTCCTTGCTGAGCGACCTTTCAGGTTATGTCGATATAGGACTTGTTTTACTGTGGATATAGATACTGTTGTACGTATTTCCTCCAGCATCTTCACAAGGTCCTCTCCTGTTGTTCTGGGATTAATTTGCACTTTTCGCACCAAAGTACATTCATCTCTAGGAGACAGAACGCGTCTCCTTCCTGAGCGGTATGACGGCTGCGTGGTCCCATGGTGTTTATACTTCCGTACTATTGTTTGTACAGATGAACGTGGTACCTTCAGGCATTTGGAAATTGCTCCCAAGGATGAACCAGACTTGTGGAAGTCTACAAAAACAATTCTGAGGCCTTGGCTGATTTTGCTTGATTTTCCAATGACATCAAGCAAAGAGGCACTGAGTTTGAAGGTAGGCCTTGAAATACATCCACGGGTACACCTCCAATTGACTCAAATTATGTCAATTAGCCTATCAGAAGCTTCTAAAGCTATGACATAATTTTCCAAGCTGTTTAAAGGCACAGTCAACTTAGTGTATGTAAACATCCGTCTCACTGGAATTGTGATACAGTGAATTATCAGTGAAATAATCTGTCTGTAAACGATTGTTGGAAAAATTACGAGTGTCATGCACAAAGTAGATGTCCTAACCGACTTGCCAAAACTATAGTTTGTTAACAAGAAATTTGTGGAGTGGTTGAAAAACGAGTTTTAATGACTCCAACCTAAGTCAAATCAAATTCAAATCAAATGTATTTATATAGCCCTTCGTACATCAGCTGATATCTCAAAGTGCTGTACAGAAACCCAGCCTAAAACCCCAAACAGCAAACAATGCAGGTGTAGAAGCACGGTGGCTAGGAAAAACTCCCTAGAAAGGCCAAAACCTAGGAAGAAACCTAGAGAGGAACCAGTCTATGTGGGGTGGCCAGTCCTCTTCTGGCTGTGCCAGGTGGAGATTATAGCAGAACATGGCCAAGATGTTCAAATGTTCATAAATGTAATAAAAATAATAATAATCACAGGCAGAACAGTTGAAACTGGAGCAGCAGTACGGCCAGGTGGACTGGGGACAGCAAGGAGTCATCATGTCGGGTAGTCCTGAGGCATGGTCCTAGGGCTCAGGTCCACCGAGAGAGAGAAAGAAAGAGAGAGAGCATACTTAAATTCACACAGGACAACGGATATGACAGGAGAAGTACTCCAGATATAACAAACTGACCCTAGCCCCCCGACACATAAACTACTGCAGCATAAATACTGGAGGCTGAGACAGGAGGGGTATGTAAACTTCTGACTTCAATTATATATGTTTCTAATTTTGTCAGAAAATTGTTTTCATTGCAAGCTGAAGCTTGCTGTTAGCTAGCCAGCTGAAGTTAGATGGATGGCTTGCTAACTAACATTGAACCTAACATTATTTGATTAGCTTTAGCTTGCTATGACAATCGGTTTGTATTGCTGGTAACGCTACTCTATGGATTGGGATTATAATTCATTATTTTGCTAGCTAACGAACGTTAACGTGACATGTCTAAACAAAAGACCCCAAGTTAAAGCTTGCTGTTAGCTAGCTAACATTACCTTAGGTTAGGTGGCTGGCTTGCTAGCTAACATGAATTTATGTCTATGAAGTGTGAGTAACGTTAGTGATGTTTTCTCAGAATGCCATTTCGCATTGCTAGTTATAGCCTAATGTTAGCTAGCTAACTAACTAATATTGAACCTATTGGTTAACTTTAGCTAGCTATGACAATCAGCTTGCTGTTAGAACTAACATTACCTGTATGAACTGTGTGTAGTGATGATATCTCAGAATGCCATTTCGCCATCTATTGTATAATAATGCTAAAATATTTGTATCTGGAATTTGTCTTTCAGCATCAATCAGTGGAACACGCCTGACTCTAATCCACCAGTCATACAGTCATCAAAAAGAGAACTGGCCCAAGCAAGCAAAGGCAGCAGCGCAGTCATCAACTACATGCACCATTTCATCACCAACTACGGAGTTGGGAAAACACGTGTGGATCTGAATAGTGATAACTGCAGTGGCCAAAACAAGAACAAGTTTGTGCTCTGGTATTGTGACTGGTGGACCATGCACAAGCTCCACCACAATCTGGACCTTCACTTCCTGATCACAGGCCACACCAAGTTTGCCCCTGATTGGTGCTTCGGCCTCATCAAGCAGCGCTTCAGAAAGACCAGAGTGAACACTTTGTCTGAGATTGCTGGTGTTGTGAAGGACAGCACTGTGAAAGGGGTCAACATCCCACAGCTGGTTGGACTGTAGGATGGTACGGTGCTGGTGGAAAGCTATGGCTGACAACAACACCTGACTCCATACTTCAGGCTGCTGCCACAGATCAAGCAGTACCAGCACTTCAGCTAAAAAATAATTTTCATTGTATGAGGTTATTCTTATTTAAACTTGGGAGGTGAATTGATGTTGTGCAGGGTTGTAATGTCTTTAGATTTTTTGTTGTTATTCCCTGTTTTACAGCTTCGATGCTCTGGAGCCTGGTGTTGTCGCCAATGAGCGTTCGGACTGTCGGGACCTCGTTTCAGCTGCTGCGCAACGCTGACATCCTTCCTCTCATAGATGGTCTGCCTGTATATGTTTTTTTATATTGACACTATCTATTTCTTATATTGCTACTATGCAATTAACCTTTTGGCTGTACCGTTTACACATTCTGTAGAGACCATCCACTTAGCAAGACAAAATATTGATATGTAAAATGGATATTTATGTGTGGTCATAACATGATTTTGTGACATAACACAACAATACCATGTGACCGTAATGGCGCATGCAACTGTTTATGTACTGTACATGTGCACCTCACTCATGTTTCAACTAAAGTTGCATGGCCTTAACTTATGTGTGGCGTACTGTGTGATAAGTGTGTGCAACAGTATATCAAGTATGCTAATGTACTGGTGTGAAGGCATTTGGCCAGTGGTGTAAAGTACTTAAGTAAAAAATACTTGAAAGTACTACTTAAGTAGTGTTTTTTGTGGTATCTGTACATTAATTTACTATTTATATTTTTGCCAACTTTTACATCACTACATTTGTAAAGAAAATAATGTACTTTTTACATTTTCCTTGACACCCAAAAGTAATCGTTACATTTTGACAGGAAAATTGTCCAATTCACAAGAAAACATCCCTGGTCATCCCTATTACCTCTGATCTGGCAGACTCATAAAGCACAAATGCTTCATTTGTAAATGTTGTCTGAGTGCTGGAGTGTGCCCCTGGCTATTCATTAAAAAAGGAATTTGAAATTACTTATACTTTTACTCAAGTATGAAAATGTAGTACTTCTTCCAACACTGGATGTGGCTGGGGGTTATAGCATTTCTTTCACACGACCCATTAATTTGGACAAGTGTGTCTGGGGTAAGTGTAATCTATTTATAACATATTTTTATCTGGACACTTTGTTGACCTAGAATTGTTCCTTATTGTTGGCTACTACCACTTTTAGTATTGATCTTTACTACACTACTCACTGTTTAGCACATGACCTCACATATGAATCCTTAAAAAGATGGATGTGGCTGGCTTAATTCTTATGGCTTGAATCCCGTTAACGGGATCGATATGATAACAGCCAGTGAAAGTGCAGGGTGCCAAATTCAAACAACAGAAATCTCATAATTAAAATTCCTCAAACATACAAGTATTTCACACCATTTTAAAGATACACTTCTTGTTAATCCCACCACAGTGTCCGATTTCAAAAAGGCTTTACGACGAAAGCACACCAAACGATTATGTTAGGTCTGCACCTAGTCACAGAAAAACACAGCTATTTTTTCCAGCCAAAGAGAGGAGTCACAAAAAGCAGAAATAGAGAGAAAATGAATCACTAACCTTTGATGATCTTCATCAGATGACACGCATAGGACTTGTTGTTACACAATACATGTATGATTTTGCAGAGCCACATCAATTTACAGAAATACTCATCATAAATGTTGATGAAAATACAAGTGTTATGCATGGAATTTTAGATATACTTCTCCTTAATGCAACCGCTGTGTCAGATTTCAAAAAAGCTTTACCGAAAAAGCACACCATGCAATAATCTGAGTACAGCGCTCAGATAACAAAACAAGCCATACAGATATCCGCCATGTTGTGGAGTCAGCAGAAGTCAGAATAAAGTTCGATAAAGTCCATCATTTATGTCCAAATACCTCATTTTTGTTCGCGGGTTTAGCCCAGTAATCCAAATTCATGAGGCGCAAGCAGACGAAAAGTAAAAAGTTCCGTTACAGTTCGTAGAAGCATGTCAAACAAAGTATAGAATCAATCTTTATGATGTTTTTATCATAAATCTTCAATAATGTTCTAACTGGATAATTCCTTTGTCTGTAGAAGTGCATTGGAACGCAAACTACCTCTCACGTGAATGCGCATGGCCAGCTCATGCCACTCTGGCAGACCTCTGACTCATTCAGCTCCCATTCCCCCCTCCTTCACAGTAGAAGCATTAAACAAGGTTCTAAAGACTGTTGACATCCAGTGGAAGCCTTAGGAAGTGCAATATGACCCCATAGACACTGTATATTTGATAGGCAATGAGTTGAAAAACTACAAACCTCAGATTTCCCACTTCCTGGTTGGATTTTTTTCTCAGATTTTCGCCTGCCATATGAGTTATGTTATACTCACAGACATCATTCAAACAGTT
This sequence comes from Oncorhynchus tshawytscha, assembly GCF_018296145.1. Taxonomy (NCBI): domain Eukaryota; kingdom Metazoa; phylum Chordata; class Actinopteri; order Salmoniformes; family Salmonidae; genus Oncorhynchus; species Oncorhynchus tshawytscha. Next base: position 7,266 of record NW_024607782.1, on the reverse strand, counting down.
TTAGAAACTTCAGAGTGTTTTCTATCCAGATATACTAATGATATGCATATCTTATCTTCTGGGCCTGAGTAGCAGGCAGTTTACTCTGGGCACCTTATTCATCCAAGCTACTCAATACTGCCCCCAGCCATAAGAAGTTGCTGGTGTGAACAATGCTGAATTCATGTAGACAAAGGAGAGCTCTCCAGCAGGTACCAAAACTTTCAAAGGCCCTTTTCTCAAAAGTGGGTTTACAAGTTTATCAATGTTCAAAGTAGAATGACTTTCCCATTGTTCCTCAAAAATGCAGTGTATGATATACCATGTTGTAGCTCTGAGTCTCTACTTGTAATCAATAAATAATTCACATTTTGCTATATGAGACCGATTTGAGCTGGTCAGTCACACATAAACTCAGCAAAACAAGAAACGTCCCTTTTTCAGGACCCGGTCTTTCAAAGATAATTCGTAAAAATCCAAATAACTTCACAGATCTTCATTGTAAAGGGTTTAAACACTGTTTCCCATGCTTGTTCAATGAACCATAAACAATTAATGAACATGCACCTGTGGAACAGCCGTTAAGACACTAACAGCTAACAGACGGTAGGCAATTAAGGTCACAGTTATGAAAACGTAGGACACTAAATAGGCCTTTCTACTGACTCTGAAAAACACCAAAAGAAAGATGCCCAGGGTCCCTGCTCATCTGCGTGAATGTGCCTTAGGCATGCTGCAAGGAGGCATGAGGACTGCAGATGTGGCCAGATCAATACATTGCCATGTCCGTACTGTGAGACGCCTAAGACGGCGCTACAGGGAGACAGGACGGACAGCTGATCGTCCTCGCAGTGGCAGACCACTTGTAACAACACCTGCACAGGATTGGTACATCCGAACATCACACCTGCGGGACAGGTACAGGATGGCATCAACAACTACCCAAGTTACATCAGGAAGGCACAATCCCTCCATCAGTGCTCAGACTGTCCGCAATAGGCTGAGAGAGGCTGGACTGAGGGCTTGTAGGCCTGTTGTAAAGCAGGTCCTCACCAGACATCACCGGCAACAACGTTGCCTATGGGTACAACCCACCGTCGCTGAACCAGACAGGACTGGCAAAAAGTGCTCTTCACTGATGAGTCACGGTTTTGTCTCACCAGGGGTGATGGTCGGATTCGCGTTTATCGTCAAAGGAATGAGCGTTACACCGATGCCTGTACTCTGGAGCGGGATCGATTTGGAGGTGGAGGGTCCATCATGGTCTGGGGCGGTGTGTCACAGTATCATCGGACTGAGCTTGTTGTCAGTGCAGGCAATCTCTACGCTGTGCGTTACAGGGAAAACATCCTCCTCCCTGTGGTACCCTTCCTGCAGGCTCATCCTGACATGACCCTCCAGCATGACAATGCCACCAGCCATACTGCTCGTTCTGTGCGTGATTTCCTGCAAGACAGGAATGTCAATGTTCTGCCATGGCCAATCCCATTGAGCACGTCTGGAACCTGTTGGATCGGAGGGTGAGGGCTAGGGCCATTCCCTCCAGAAATGTCTGCAGTACTTAATGCAGATACTGCTTGTTACTTTAGACCCCCCTTTGTTCAGGGACACATTATTCTGTTAGTCATGAACTTGCCTTTATGTCCAGTTGTTGAATCTTGTTTTGTTCATGTTACAATTGACCACCAGCCATAAACATTATTAAAGTGACTTGTGTTTCATTATTTAAGTGACCAGTGATTTCACCAGGTTTTCCGACAGGATGCTCTCAATTGTGCATCTGTTTTGAGTCTTAGGGGCCAAGAACTTTAACACCGCAAGAACTGCAATGCTGCTGGGTTTTTAATGCTCAACCGTTTCCGTGTGTATCAAGAATGGCCCACCACCCAAAGGACATACAGCCAACTTGACACAACTGTGGAAAGCATTGGAGTCAACATGAGCGCTTTCCACACCTTGTAGAGTCCATGCCCTGATGAAATGAGGCTCATCTGAGGGCAAAAAATGTTTTGTACACTCGGTGTAGAAGCGTCTTTGCCATAGATGAATAGCGTAAACTTTACATTTTATTTGCTGACATCCTACAGCAGTGGTTGGAACCGGTTCAGGGAACAGAACCAAAAACCGGAAAATAAAAAAGTTTTCAAGGAACAGAAACGGAACCTGGAACGAAAGTGATCCATACTGTTTAAAAGCATGGGAACTAGTTAATAAGGTTATTAAAGGTTGTCCCGCAACAAGACGCCTTTGCAAAGCCCTCACTTTATCATTCAGAAACATATTTCAGTGTCTGAAAATCTTTACCTGTGCGTGTTTAGGATACCTGCCCCTCCCCCCTACGAAACATAGGCTACTGTACTGATGTTACAAGCTTGATTCAGAAGATAGGTGGGGAAATATTTTGGTTCCAACCCCTACCCTACAGTCACATTTTGGCACATGTAGAGCTATATAAACCACGCCCCTCTGCAAAAACGCCTTCTCCGATATTGGTTACAAGGTGGTACTTATTAAAAATAGGTAAGAGAATATAATTTTACCATTGGTCTATTAAAATAACAAGTTAAGGTGATATCACATTGTTCCCTTGATTATGAATCCAGTAATTGACATAGGGGAGGAGACCAGTAACTTTATGATCCAGATTTATGAATGTACATAGAAGCAACAGTCATTTTTCGTACTTTGGTCATCATGGTTTGATCTGGTTTCCTTCAAATATCATCCAATTTCACGAAAAACATGATTTTGACTGTTCATGACCTTTAAACTAGCCAAGACCAGCAACACGAACAAACAGACTCTACAGGTGAAAGTAGTGAGTGAAGTTACTAAACAGACTATTCTAAACAAATGACATGTCTTACCTGTGGTGAGATGTTTTCCACACATACATAGGTACGTGTAGGCTTCTTAGACAGTGGGTCCCCACAATTTCCCACTCTTCCACTCCGAATTGCCTGAAGACACAGGGCTCTTCTCGCAGACTCCATTTCCTTAAGATTTTTGTACTTTGAACAACACAGCAGCTTTATGTCATTTTTGTTATTTCTATATAACAGAAAATCAACCACAAAGTTGATTATTTTACCTGGGGGTCAATGAGAAAGAATCTTTCTTAACCCCAATTGGTTGGAATTGCTTATTATTATGTGAATATTGATTCAAAGTATTCAATTATAGAGGTATTTTCAATTATACAATTATATTCAATTGTACAGTTATATTCAACTCTATTCAAGTTTACTTTACTATTCGAGTTTTATTCAATTCTACATTTCTATTGAACTATATTAAATAATACTGTTGTATTCAGTTCAACAGTTATATTCAATTATGTAGTTATATTCCACACTATTCAATTATACTATTCAATTCAACAATTCTATTCAACTCTATTAAATTCTTCAGTTCTATTAAATTCTGCAGTTCTATTCAACTCTATTAAATGATTCTGTTCTTTCAATTTAACAGTTCAATTATACAGTTCTATTCAATTATATTCAATTATACGATTCTATTCAATTATACATTTCTATTCCATTATACAGCTCTAGTCAACACTATTCAGTTATGAATTTCTATTCAATTATACAGTTATATTAAATTATACAGTTCCATTATAGAGTTCTATTAAACTTTATTCCATTATAGAGGTCTATTAAACTTTATTCCATTATAGAGGTCTATTAAACTTTATTCCATTATAGAGGTCTATTAAACTTTATTCCATTATAGAGTTCTATTAAACTGTATTCCATTATAGAGTTCTATTAAACTTTATACCATTATAGAGTTCTATTAAACTTTATTCCATTATAGAGGTCTATTAAACTGGGAAATTCTATATTATTCCATTATAAGTTCATTATTCCATTATAGGTTCTATTAAACTTTATTCCATTATAGAGTTCTATTAAACTGTATTCCATTATAGAGTTCTATTAAACTGTATTCCATTATAGAGGTCTATTAAACTGTATTCCATTATAGAGTTCTATTAAACTGTATTCCATTATAGAGTTCTATTAAACTGTATTCCATTATAGAGGTCTATTAAACTGTATTCCATTATAGAGTTCTATTAAACTGTATTCCATTATAGAGTTCTATTAAACTGTATTCCATTATAGTTCTATTAAACTGTATTCCATTATAGAGTTCTATTAAACTGTATTCCATTATAGAGTTCTATTAAACTGTTTCATTCCATTATATTAAACTGTATTCCATTATAGTTCTATTAAACTGTATTCCATTATAGAGGTTCTATTAAACTGTATTCCATTATAGAGTTCTATTAAACTGTATTCCATTATAGAGTTATATTAAACTGTATTCCATTATAGAGTTATATTAAACTGTATTCCATTATAGAGTTATATTAAACTGTATTCCATTATAGAGTTCTATTAAACTGTATTCCATTATAGAGTTCTATTAAACTGTATTCCATTATAGAGGTCTATTAAACTGTATTCCATTATAGAGTTCTATTAAACTGTATTCTATTATAGAGTTCTATTAAACTGTATTCCATTATAGAGTTCTATTAAACTGTATTCCATTATAGAGTTCTATTAAACTTTATTCCATTATAGAATTCTATTAAACTGTATTCCATTATAGAGTTCTATTAAACTTTATTCCATTATAGAGTTCTATTAAACTTTATTCCATTATAGAGTTCTATTAAACTGTATTCCATTATAGAGTTCTATTAAACTTTATTCCATTATAGAGGTCTATTAAACTGTATTCCATTATAGAGTTCTATTAAACTGTATTCCATTATAGAGTTCTATTAAACTGTATTCCATTATAGAGTTCTATTAAACTGTATTCCATTATAGAGTTCTATTAAACTGTATTCCATTATAGAGTTCTATTAAACTGTATTCCATTATAGAGTTCTATTAAACTGTATTCAATATAGAGTTCTATTAAACTGTATTCCATTATAGAGTTCTATTAAACTGTATTCCATTATAGAGTTCTATTAAACTGTATTCCATTATAGAGTTCTATTAAACTTTATTCCATTATAGAGTTCTATTAAACTTTATTCCATTATAGAGGTCTATTAAACTGTATTCCATTATAGAGTTCTATTAAACTGTATTCCATTATAGAGTTCTATTAAACTGTATTCCATTATAGAGTTCTATTAAACTGTATTCCATTATAGAGTTCTATTAAACTGTATTCCATTATAGAGTTCTATTAAACTGTATTCCATTATAGAGTTCTATTAAACTTTATTCCATTATATTCCAAACTTATTCCATTATAGAATTCTATTAAACTGTATTCCATTATAGAGTTCTATTAAACTTTATTCCATTATAGAGTTCTATTAAACTTTATTCCATTATAGAGTTCTATTAAACTGTATTCCATTATAGAGTTCTATTAAACTTTATTCCATTATAGAGGTCTATTAAACTGTATTCCATTATAGAGTTCTATTAAACTGTATTCCATTATAGAGTTCTATTAAACTGTATTCCATTATAGAGTTCTATTAAACTGTATTCCATTATAGAGTTCTATTAAACTGTATTCCATTATAGAGTTCTATTAAACTGTATTCCATTATAGAGTTCTATTAAACTGTATTCCATTATAGAGTTCTATTAAACTGTATTCATTATAGAGTTCTATTAAACTGTATTCCATTATAGAGTTCTATTAAACTGTATTCCATTATAGAGTTCTATTAAACTTTATTCCATTATAGAGTTCTATTAAACTTTATTCCATTATAGAGGTCTATTAAACTGTATTCCATTATAGAGTTCTATTAAACTGTATTCCATTATAGAGTTCTATTAAACTGTATTCCATTATAGAGTTCTATTAAACTGTATTCCATTATAGAGTTCTATTAAACTGTATTCCATTATAGAGTTCTATTAAACTGTATTCCATTATAGAGTTCTATTAAACTGTATTCCATTATAGAGTTCTATTAAACTGTATTCCATTATAGAGTTCTATTAAACTGTATTCCATTATAGAGTTCTATTAAACTGTATTCCATTATAGAGTTCTATTAAACTGTATTCCATTATAGAGTTCTATTAAACTGTATTCCATTATAGAGTTCTATTAAACTGTATTCCATTATAGAGTTCTATTAAACTTTATTCCATTATAGAGTTCTATTAAACTTTATTCCGTTATAGAGGTCTATTAAACTGTATTCCATTATAGAGTTCTATTAAACTGTATTCCATTATAGAGTTCTATAAACTGTATTCCATTATAGAGTTCTATTAAACTGTATTCCATTATAGAGTTCTATTAAACTGTATTCCATTATAGAGTTCTATTAAACTTTATTCCATTATAGAGTTCTATTAAACTTTATTCAATTATACAGTTCTATTAAACTGTATTCAATTATTGTGGAAGGACCACCCAGAGGAACAGGCTGAAACTCATGGACCAAATGCTTCCAACAAGGCATGGAGACAAGGTAACCAGAGGCAATTAAGCACAGCTGGCCGGTACCTGGCAACCATACTCTCGCCCTATAAGGAGGAGAGAATGGAACCAGCAGAGAGAGGAGGGGGAAAACTATCTCTGGAAGATGTGCAAGAGAGGAACTATCCAGGAAGAACCATAAAGCGGTGACAATCCCGTGACTTTTTGTTACTTGGTTTCAAGATAATCCCTATTGTATTCCTGTTTCATCTGGAGAAGAAGATGTATGTTTTCCTTGGGAAGGACACCATTTGATTATGTTGGAGTGTTTGTGTTGACCAAATGCCCTCTAATGAGAACTGTGTTTAAAAAAAAACAAATCAAGAAACCTACTCCTGACTCGTTGTATTTCCACCTTCCCGCTTTAGAGTGACGCCCATTACTTGGTCTGCGCACATTATCGAGTTCTATTAAACGTATTCCATTATAGATTCTATTAACTGTATTCCATTATAAGAGTTCTATTAAACTGTTATTCCATTAATAGAGTTCTATTACACTGTATTCCATCTAGAGGTCTATTAAACTCGTATTCCATTATAGAGGTCTGGATTAAACTTTTTATTCCATATCGAGTTCTATTCAACTGTATTCCATTATAGGTTCTATTAAACTGTATTCCCATTATAGAGTTCTATAAACTGTATCCATTAATAGAGGGTCTTTAAACTGTAATTCCATTATAGAGTCTTTAAACTTATTCCATTATAGAGTTTTATAAACTGTATCCATTATAGCGTTCTATTAAACTGTATTCCATTATAGAGTTTCGATTAAACCTGTATTCATTATAGAGTT